>NW_016811409.1:214486-232109 GCF_001698545.2 Rhinopithecus bieti | reverse complement strand
TTTTTTTTTTGGCTGGTAGGCTATTAATTACTGCCTCAATTTCAGAACTTGTTAATATCCAGAATCTACAAAGAACTTAAACAAATTTACAAGAAAAAAAACCCATCAAAAAGTAGGTAAAGGATATGAACAGACACTTCTCAAAAGAAGACATTTATGTGGCCAACAAACTTATGAAAAAAACGGTCATCATCACTGGTCATTAAAGAAATGCAATTCAAAACCACAATGAGATAACATCTCATGCCAGTAAGAATGGCAATCATTAAAAAGTCAGGAAACAACAGATGCTGGAGAGGATGTGGAGAAATAGAAACACTTTTACACTGTTGGTGGGAGTGTAAATTAGTTCAACCATAGTGGAAGACAGTGTGGTGATTCCTCAAGGATCTGGAGGTGGAAATATCATTTGACCTAGCAATCCCATTACTGGGGATATACCCAAAGGATTATAAATCATTCCACTATAAAGACACATGCACATGTATGCTTATTGCAGCACTGTTCACAACAGCAAAGACTTGGAACCAACCCAAATGTCCATCAATGATAGACTAGATAAAGAAAATGTGGCACATATATACCATGGAATACTATGCAGCCATAAAAAAGGATGAGTTCATGTCCTTTGCAGAGACATGAATGAAGCTGGAAACCATCATTCTCAGCAAACTAACACGGGAACAGAAAACCAAACACCACATCTTGTCACTCATAAGTGGGAGTTGAACAATGAAAACACATGGATACATGGAGGGGAACATCACACACCAGGGCCTGTTGTGGGGTGGGGGGCTAGGGGAAGGATAGCATTAGGAGAAATACCTAATGTAGATGATGGGTTTATGGATGCAGCAAACCACCATGTCACGTGTATACCTAGGTAACAAACCTGCACGTTCTGCACATGTATCTGAAAATTTAAAGTATAATAAAAAAAATTAAAGAAAGACCACATATTGGGTACAGTGTACACTGCTTGAGTGATGGGTATAGCAATATCTCAGAAAGCACCACTAAAGGACTTATTCATGCAACCAAACACCACTAGTTCACCGAAAACCTATTAAAATAAAAAAAAAAATTAAAACAAACAAAAACAAAAAATGCATAGTAATGATATCTCAAGCTTCTAGATAAGTATCAATAATGCCATTGGGCAGATATGTCTCAGTCTAGGTGGAGTAATATTCTAGAAAAAAAAAACCTTCTTCTCTTTAGTTAAGGCATTATTCCATACATCATTCATGGAATGAATGGTTGCACCCAAACACCTTTATTACAGTAAGTGTTGAGGTTTGGCAGAATTAAAGATATAACACTCCTTTCTTTGCCTGTCAATTTTGGAACAAATTGAGAAATAAGATGGCAAAGACAGACAGATAAAATTAAAACAGTGGCCTTATTTTGTAAGCTGATTAAGAAATGTAACTACAGTTCTGTGGTCAAAGGGCTTACTACCTTCCCTGCCCCCAAACTCCCACCCCCCACCCCCCAAACACATACACTATATCCTTCAGAAAGTCCACCAAAGAAAATTTTGATACCACAGAACAGATGCACTGATTCAACACTGGTCACTAATATTGGCCCAGGGCAATGTGAGAAAGAAAAGAGAGAGAATATCCAGGATCCAATAGAGAAGCTGCACCCAGATGTCACCTGTCAATCAGGAAATACTTCTTCTCATGGTCTGAAATGAGTAATGGGTGGGAAAGAGGCCAGGAGTGTTACTCTAACAGATGTCCTTCTACATTAAAACATGAAGCAAATAGAAAGATGGTTCCCCCACTCAGTAAAATTACTATCTGAGGCCCAAAGAGTAGAGCCCAATAATTATCCATGTATTAAAATATTAAGAAGCCTTAAAGTCATATCCACCTTTAGGACACTGAAGCTCATAATCTATATTTAATATCATAGTAATGCCTCAAAGTACTCTCTTAGCTATTATACTACATGCTGTTGTTTAAAATACCATACTGTATCTCCAGGATTCAGAAAGGAGAGGACAAGCCACTTTCACACTTATTCCAAACTGCTCACAAAATAATTGCTTTCTTTAAATAGCTAACTTTTACCTTCTCATAAAAATGGTATACACTGTCACTAACAGAAAAATATGACTTTCTCAAAATGTAATATAACCCAATATTCATTTCCTAATGAAAACTTAATTGCGCATTTAGGCTATAAAGCCACTAGTTCTGTTAGCTGCTTACAAATTTGTTTCATATAACATTTTTATGTGGATACCTGTTATTTCAAATGACATTCATAATACAATGTTAGCATTTATTCTCCTCTTTATCTTACATGTTTCTCTTTTCTTTTCCTCTATATATTTATTCTCTCCTTGTGTCAAAAACATAAATTGTAAAATTCAAGATATCAATATGAATCTTCACCATTTAATTTCTATATGAACATAAAATGCTCTATGGCTACAATTGGTGCAACAGAATGAACTATTTTGGCTTTTGACCCTTAGAAAACTCACCAATGAATATTTAGGATGAAGTTAATATGAGAAGAAAATTACTCAGGACTTTGGCATTTGAAGCAACTTATTTATGCTCTCAACTCATAAACTGGAAGAATTTGGGTGAGCAACAGCTTCATTTAGTCATGTTGAGTAAAATAATAAATTGATATTCTTAAAAGGAACTTTAGCAGTTACCCCAGGTGTCCACATTCCTGAAATATATCATTTTCTTAAACTTACAAGAAAACCAGTGATGGTTCCTAGCAAGCCCCTAACTCTGTTGCACAAAGAAATTCTTATTCCCAAGGGCCCTTTGATTTCTACAGTTAAAAGATATTCAGTGATACAACCATTGAGTTCTGAAATGGCATATGTTCCATGTTCAGGGGAATCAACGGTAAGAATAAAATAAAGATTTTTCCATCCAACTAAGAGAAATACCCTACATGGTGAGAAATTCCAGATGAACTCTGCATTGATGCCACTAGTTACCATTTGGTAAATGTTTGTCAGGTGTCCACCATGTGTTTGTCACTGTGCTAGAGACTAGGGAGAGGGAAGCAGAATTCGAAGACTAACAAGGCATGAAATTTCCTTTATCAGGTTTGTACTTTATTTGGTGAAAGAAAAGTAAAATTGTTTCTGAAAAAAAAGAAACCATTAGGGCAGAATCTAATTAAAAGGGGGAAATGAGGTAAAATAATTTTTTATTTATCAGAGACTGAGAAATTTATTTTAACTGAGACCAACTCCAAACAAGCATATCAGTTCCAGCCACTTTCATGCAAAAGATGAGGAAACCAGGTGCCAAGAAAATACTATGTGTTGTATTTCTGAGTTTTACACAAAGCCATTCAAGGTACAGAGGGAAAAGAGTAAATAATTTGAAAAATACATACTAGTAATACCAAACAAGCATGACTGGAAACATGGATAAGCCCCTGGCTTTTAGTAACAGGAAACTGACAGGACAAAACTATGGAGAGGTTCCTGATAGTTGGCTTGACTATGGAGGAGGAGGCTCTATCATTCTCTCCCACACAAGACACACAGTTGCCAAAGCTTGAGAGAAAATGTGCAGGTTCTCAACAGACCTAGGCAAAAGGCAGATGGTCTAAGGATGAAGGAATTTAGCAATGAATGCCGCTTAACATTACCACTGGAGTATTTGGAGTGTTTCAGCACAACTCCTGCAATGATGCAGGATAAACATTGTTTTAATAGAGACCATTGTTCCATTCATGGGTTCTGAAAGGACCTAGATTGAACTACACGGTTAAGTGACCATCCAATGTATCAAGCAACAAGGCAGGCATTGTCCTGACATGATTCTGCCCTTTAAGGAAAGGGATATTGTTGGGCACATAGTAGGTATGCAACAAACATTTCATGAATCTGTTGTCTGATTGACTGATTGACCCTGAACCAACAGAAATCTGTCAGAGACTGCTTGAAACAAGACCCTAGTCACGGAAAGTATGTACACTCTCCTTGCACTTTTTTGCACTCCTCCTTTCCTCAAATTCCAACCATGTATCTCCTGTTGAAAGAAGATGTACATTGCCAGGAGCGAGCAGTAAAGACATTTTGAGGTAACACGTTACTACATAGGAGGCATTTTGAAGACCACAGTGGAACCTACTGGCCTCATTCAGTTCAGGAAATCGTAGAGTTTGAGGTAAATCTAGAGTCCCGATTTGCATAAGAAAAACCAAGCTCTTAGGGAGAAACTGAAAATAAAAACACTCTGAAGCCAGAATTAAGATTTGTCACAAAGAAGAGGATATCATAGGGATGCCAGAAAGAAAAGAATGTGTTTTAAGTAAAAGAATATGATTCTCCTTTAGATGATAGATTTGTAGTCACTGAAAAAAGACTCACTTGTATCATTAACAAGTGCAGTATACTAGTAGTGTCCAAGTCCAATTTTTTGGCATAAATACCTCAATAATTAGAGAAATAAAACGATTGTTAAAATAAAATACAATTATCTGATGGCCATAAAGAAGCTCAGAGGGACCGGGTGCAGTGACTCATGCCTATAATCCAGCACTTTGGGAGGCCAAGGTGGGCACATCACTGGAGGTCAGGAGTTCGAGACCAGCATGGCCAACATGGTGAAACCCTGTCTCTACTAAAAATACAAAAATTAGCCAGGCATGGTAGCAGGTGCCTGCAATCCCAGCTAGTCGGGAGGCTGAGGCAGGAGAATTGCTTGAACCTGGATGTGGAGGTTGCAGGGAGCCAAGATCGCGCCACTGCACTCCAACCTGGGCAACAGAGCAAGATTCGTCTCAAAAAAAAAAAAAAAGAAGCAGCTCAGGAAAACAAATCATATCACTCTTGAAAGCAAAGATTTCATTGAGGCTTTCTGTATCAACAGACACTGGAGCAAATGGAAATCAGTAGTAACTAGAGGCCCAGGCAAGTCATTCAAGGGAATTACTAAAAGGGAGACTAGTACCCAAAGAATCACCCTACTTTAAGCCCTTTTCTCTTCCCAATGAAGTTAATGACCCCAACTCTATAAAATTTGATGGGAAAATCCTGGAAGACAATTCTGTAGTTGCAGGTGCATGAAAACAACTGAGCAAAGCAACAAGTGCAGAGGCTCATACCCTGCCTTGTACTTCTTGATTACAATCCATGCTTTTAGTATGTTTTCCTGTAGTTAAGGAGACCTGGGAAATAAGAATTAGACAAGTGAGGACTCAATCCATTTCCATCTAGGTGGACCAACTGAAAAACCTGTTTAAACTCTAAAAAAGATTGCAAGGCAAACAATTTTTCTTTCTATCTTTCACAATCCATTTCTTGTATGCCCCTTCAAATTTCTGTTCTCTTAGTAATACCTACTGCAGCCCAAATTTAGAAATGTGTTTTAGCTGATCATTAAACCAGGAATTATTCGTCTGGGAAATAATCCACAATTTGTTAGAAACAAGAAACTGTATTTTTCTAAACTATGTTTACAACTGCCAGAACTAAGCAAAACCTTCATTGGGATTCCCTAGATTTAATTTAGGATTAAGCTCTTGAGCTCAAATCCTAAATATATTATCTGATAACATGAATGCCATCTCTCCATCATTTCTTATCAAATCTGAGCCTGACAGATGTCTCTGCATATGCAGAAGTGGATTCCATTAGACATATAATATTAAAATATTTAAGAAATTATATTTCAATAGTGATGAATACAAGAACATAGGAATTAGAATGTTGTACCATAACCACAATCCATCCAGCTCAGTTTTCTATTGCCAAAACAAGTCTCCTGTTTTTTTTTTTTTTTTTAATTTAGCTTCTCTTGATAGGCATTTATAAGTCTGTCACTCAATAGAATAATTAAGTAATTTTAAATTTGAAATATCTTGGTCATGTAACTCTAGTTTTTCTTTTTATAGCAAGGTGACACTGGGTCATCCACACATTCATTCTTTTTCCTCTTTACTAACTTTTATTGTGTTAGTAAACAGACCATTATTGTACGTGCTCTGAGATACCATGGTGAATGAAATGTGGACCCTGTGCTCAATAAACTCACAATCTAGCAGAAGAAAGTGATGTGAAATCATCTGTAAAACAAGAATTAAAACAAATGCATTAAAAGAGTATAAACAGGTGCTTACAGAAGCCCATGGAAGTAGCAATTTATTGTAATGGAGCAGGGCGTGGCAGAGGTGGCATTTCAAGGTTGAATACTTCATCAATAAAAATTAAAACAATAAGAAGAAGAAGATGAAGAAGGAGGAGGAGGAAGAGGAGGAGGGGGAGGATGGAAGGAATGAAGGAAGCAAAGGAAAAGCACTAATAGTGAAATAGAAAAATGTGACTGCACTATATACTGTGAAAAGATGAGACAGAGGTAAGACCAAACGGTTTCCAGCATATGGTGAATTCTGAATTTATAACTAATGAGCTTGAATATTTTTCCAACACACCAGTGGAAGACTTTAGAGGCTTATAATGTAGTGAATAAGATTCTCCATTCTAAGTTTTAGGAAAAAACCTATTACGACTGGAGACCAGATGTGTACATTTGAGGAGGCAGGGAAGGTTAAATGCAGTTATTGTTAAATTAGGATGACAATGAAAATGAAAAATAAATGGTTTAAGAGATTATCAAGTAGATGAACTCTCCAGATGAAATTAAAATGTAAATTTAATTATTTCATGAATAGTCTTTTCTGAAGTATGTCAAGTCCAAATGAAGCAGAAATTTTCAAACTGTTCTTACTGATTGTTTCCAGATGTTCTTGGCTTCTGTTTTATTTGTCTACATGCAACAAAGGAAAGTGCTAAACAGGCCATGGGGAAGCCAGCAGTTGCTGCCCTAACACATCTGTGGCACTGTGGCACATATTAAAAATGGCTGTTGGCAGCTATCTGGTTAAGTTGATCAAAATATATCAAGCAAACCAGAAATAAATCAAGCAAACCAAGTCATCTAAGACATCCAGATGGACAGTCAACATTGATTATGTTAGATCACAAAGTAAAGTGAGAATCTGGCAGTGTTTATGGACACTCAGGAAACCAGGAATCATTAAACCAGGAATTATTTGTCTGGGAAATAATCCTTAACCTGTTAGAAACAAAGATTCAAAACAAACCTTTCTAAAACAAATACTGAAATATACTGAGACCAATTCTTAAGTAAAAGGCAATACTACCCACAAATATATATACCCACTTACTCTGAAAAAGTAAAGTATTTTACAGCATAGCTACAGCAACCTCCACTGAAGCCTCTGCCAAATTAAATTGTTGGCTTTTCTATTATTTAAACTTAAATCAATGAATTCTCCTTAGTTTTGGCATTTTCATGCTCAGTGCGTGTGTGCATGCATGCATGTGTGTGTGTGTATGTGTCTGTGTGCTTGTTTCTATGTATATGAATCCATTCTATGAATATTCTTTCTCCGCCTTTAATTTCCTTTTATTCCACTTAGTTTTATGGCTTTTTGTGGGTCATTCACATGTAAAATATGAAACACATGTATTGATCATTAAATAAGATGGATTTGATACATAAAAGATAATTTTTTAATTTCATTTCAGCTTCAAAGTTAGCTTTTCTTTCTTGAAGGAATGTCAAAGCATGCATGTTATGTTAATTTGTATAATCTCTGACTTAACAAGTATCTTGATTAAATACTTTCACAGTCAAAGACAAATAATAGGGTATGATTATGTACTCTGAATACATTTTCCCATAACTGTGTATATTTGTGATTTTTTGGCAAGTTGTTTCTATTGATGGAAGAAAAAAAAGCCATTAACAGATTAAATATAAAGTGAATTCATTTTAGCCAAATCCTTTTATTTTTCTTGTGCTTTTCTGTGATCATTAATGTAAAGGGTCATAAATGGGTAGAATGATTCCAAGGATATGACAGAGACAGAGGAGAATCATGGCATGCCCTCAGCTAGATAATAGAGAGAAGCTTTAAAAGGATACAGAAACCAATGGCACAGAAAAAAAAGGTCATTTTCTTATCAGAAAAATGATTATTGATATGGTTTAGCCATGTCCCCATCCAAATCTCATCTTGAATTATAGTTCCCATAATCCCTACATGTCATGGTAGGGACTCCGTGGGAGATAATTTAGTCACGGGCACAGTTACCGTCATGCTGTTCTCATGACAGTGAATAAGTCTCATGAGATCTGATGGTTTAATAAAGGGCAGTTCCCCTGCACACACCATCTTGCCTGCCACCATGTAAGACGTGCCTTTGCCCCTTCTTCACCTTCAGTCATGATTCTAAGGCCTCCCCACTGCCTGCCACCATGTAAGACGTGCCTTTGCCCCTTCTTCACCTTCAGCCATGATTCTAAGGTCTCCCCAGCCATTTGGAACTGTGAGTCTATTACACCTCTTTTTCTTTATAAATTACCCAGTCTCAGGTATTTCTTCAGAGCAGTATGAAAATGGACTAATACAACTACGATGGTGCCTTCCTCTAGCATCATTTTCCCAATCTAACATTTTTCTACGCAATTACCAGCAAATCAGAAGGGTTTCAACTAACTCAATTTGGGAGATATTCTATGAAGTGAACACCCATGGATGGCTAGAATGGAATCTCTGGTATATCCAGCTGGAATAAGAGAATGAATGAAGAAAACTCTTTTCACTGTCAACCCTTTTGGGAAGAATTACTTGACTACCTTTCCATGAAGGAAGTGTTACCTCTTAACAACAGTTCTCACTAGATGTATTAACCACCCACTATATTTGTGGTAATTTATTTTCTCAAAGCTTTTTATATTTTAGGGAAAAGAATATCACTTTATCAGCTTGCTGGCTTCCCACCAGTATTTCTGAAAGTATCTTTTTAATGGTCACATCTGGTAATAAAATAACTCCTTGTTCCCAGGTATAGATATTATGTGTAATTACTCACAGATGGCCAGGGAGCCACCCCACCCCAGACAGCACAGACACATCCTCGGGGTCAGCTTGTCCATCTGTATCAGACTCCTGGAAGAGAACTCAAGAGAATCCATGTTTCAGAATCACTGTCCAAATCTACCTTCAGCTCATGATAAAACTGTCTTTCAGACCAAAGATGTGTATACATTAAAACCTGACCTCTCATCTAGCACAATGAAATAGCATTGATTCCACCCTCAATGCTTCATATTAGAGAATGGTCCAATTTATCAAGGAAAAAAAATAAGCTATTTAGCTATTTATATGCTCTAAAATGCATCATCCAGAGCTTTCAGGATAAATTTAGGTTACATCTTTAAGAGGATAAATGGTCTTGATCCCATAGGTTTGAGAAAAGTATAAAGAAATGCAAGTATTCCTGCTTTCCCACACCCTTGAAAATAGGTCCCTAAATATTTAGCCACCGACCTGTGGTGTAATCCAGCTGCATGTCTGGAACAACTTGAATTTTACTGGTGTAGTTTGATCTACCCAGGACAAGGAAAATTCTTAGAAACTTCTGTTCATGGAATTGAATTTGTCTTGCTTCCAATTCTTTCTAACATCTCAAGCCCTTTTGATGTGGTCACATTAAAGACTGAAGAAGAAACAGTGAAAACCTCAGGGGAGCAAACACTAGACCGTTTCTTCTCCAAATAATCCCATTCACTATTGTCCTTTCTTTTCGTAACCTCTCTTGTACTAAGCATTTATCACCCAAAGCTTGTTCATATTCGAGAGCCACTTTGTTACCATCTATTAGTCTTTCTTTAACAAAAATCATATTAGCAATTTAATCCCATCTCTAAGACATCTTTTAAAGGATTTGTTTGCAGCCTGCTCAGTGGAGATGGCTCTTAAGGATTAACAATCACCATTCAGGAACTGGGATGAGTCAGTAAATCAGACTTCTCTCTGCTCAGAAGCAGGTAAGCCTCAGCTGGGGATAGGTAAGTTAAATGATATCCTTCCACTAGCCACTGCTTCACTTACTGATCTGGTTTGAATATTTGCCCACAACATTTTCCCTGGATGCCTCTGTAAAGATTTTAAATAATGAAACTTTTCTGTGAGCCATCTGGCAGCTTCTTGGAAAGCAGCAGTGCAAGATGTCCCTACTCACAGAGATTAATTAGATTCCCAGAGGAACCTTTTAAAACTGATCATTTACAACAAGATGCTCACTGCGGGCCAAACTTGCTTTTAGGTAGCACTAGCTGAACTGATATGTATATGGGCAACTGACACTTCAACAGTCATGAGCTTAATTCTCAGGCATAAAGAAGTGGTAAGAGAACAGGCTACAACAACACTGAAGTCTTATGCATAGGGAGAGAGGTAAAACAATGTTCCCCAAAGAAGGTGAACATCCAGATACAGTGTATTGTTTAGTCAGTAAGCATTTATAGAATACTTACTGTGTAGCAGATACTATTAGGCACTAGGAATATAGAGGATGACAAAGGCACCTCTTTGTATGTCTTAGAAAGGAGAGAGACCAAGAAGCAAATATAACGTAGTTGAGTTTGAATGTTATTGAAATAATAAAGAAAGTAAAACATAAAAAAAAAAAGATGAAGACCTGAACTAACTCTGGTGAGAAGTAAACACAGCAGAGTACAAACTTGAGAAATAAAAACAAGTATTATTTTTTGAAGACTAATTGAACGTGGGAGGCATGTAGAGAAAAGTTTTCAGGTTTGGGGGACTGAATAGGGAATGGACGAATGTTGATCAAGAGACTCCTGGAGAAGAGAGAATGACCAGGGAGCCATCAACGTGTAGGAATGGGTTAAAATCATGGAAACAGATAATAGTCCATTATCCTGTAAGAAAAGAAAAAGACCAAGAACAGATTCTGAAAAACACCAGATTTGAGGAGATAACAGAATAAGAGAATCTGGTGAAGGAGACAGGAATGACAGTTGGTGAGCAAAGAGACAAAAACTTGGCTTCTGGAATGCCAAGAAAGGTTTCAAAACAAGGAGTAGCCAATTGTATCAAATGTCTCCGGAAAGTTAAGATGAGAACTGAAAAAAATCTTCCTCGGATCTGAAAATCAGGGACATGTTACTGAACTTGACCAGGGCACTTAACAGAGCCTTGAAAGCAGCATCGCATGCTAGGCATATTGGTGTTTGAGGAGTCATTTAATGTATCATCCAACATACCCTTAACTGAAGGACTTAATAAATCATATTGGCTGAGAAACTAGAATATTTATTTAATAATTATTCTCAACTTTTACACAAAAAAATTCAGGCCAGCTGAATTTCTGTCAACTTGCCCAAAATATGCTGAATCCAATAAGCTTGGATACCAGTAGTGCTCCTGGTGTTCAGGGTCTTAAAAAGACCCTGTTTCTAGGCATTAACCCCTTGTTTGCTGTATCATGGAGAAGCCTAGTGTATCCCTGAGGCATGTTGAGGGGCAAATACATACATTATACCCAGCTACATCATCCAACACAGGACAGGCTTCTCCATCAGCTCTTCATCTCATAATCATCTGCTCTTCTATCACCCCCGCACTGTTCACCAATGCCCATATCAGTACTGATGCCACTGACGTTTTAGATAATATTTCACAGCACAGAAACTAATATCTTCTAAAGGGCAGTAATTACATTTTAATTTCCTGAAAATTATAAATATAATTACACTGAGTGTATTTGTTAGAACATTGAATCACCTTTTAAATGTAAACTAACATTTTAAAGTAACATCCAAACTGTCCTAAGTATGGAAATGCAGGAAAATAATTTTCTCTTTTTCATGAGAAGACCTACTTTCTCTAAATTACAAATATAAATGCCAACTGACTCAGTCTGTGAACTTTTGGAAAGTAAAAAAGGAAATAATATTAATTTCCTAGGGGCAAGTTAAATGTATTCTTTGTAACCTAGTTGTTTTTCTTGCTTGTAATAAACGTTACAGCCTATGAGCACTCTTTGCCCATTTCTTTTTTTATTTACTTCATATGTATTTGGAAAATGAGAATTTTTCTCTATATCGATGATCAGAATCCAAGATTTTCATCAAAAGTCAGAGTATAGAATTTCCGGATCTTTTCTGGATCCCAAATGGCTTGTTAATTTAGAAGAGAGAGTTCCTTAAACTAAGTCCTCACAATATCAAACTATATACTCACAATAGACATTGAGAAATACTGAGGAAATTAAAATACCAAAAACTTAGTGGACAGAGTACACTTGATTGTGAAGCCTCAGAGACATTAGGGAACAGATTCGTTACTGTATTATTTTTATTCCATGACCTGGCCTTGATTACTTCTAAGAGCACAGTCAGAAAGATTCAATGAATACTTGACACCCAGGACTGAAGCTGGGGGCAGAAATATTTTGTAGCATATAGTTCGTTCATCTCAGGGGCCACTTTTTGTGAACTATGTACCTTCCCCTCCTTTTAAAAAATCTCCCTTTTCCTTATTTCCTTCTAGTGGGGGTGATTATATCCTTAACACAGAAGGAAATTGTGTAGTTTTGTCTTTAGAGGCAAAAAAGAAAGAGCAAGCTGAAGAGACCTAAGGGGAGGAAAAATATCCATGGGTATTATTCCATATAAAAAAACAGAGTAGTGTCAGCCAGAGAAGACAAAGAAATCAGGCTGAGTACCCCAATCTTGCAACAAAACAGAAGGAATACACTGAACCACTCTGGACCAAGAAAGGGCCATCAAGTTTGCATTGAAATACCATGTACATTTCCTCTCTATACAGAGAATGAACTGAATTATATTATCAAAGGCTTGTTGCAAAGTAAACCTGCCTTTGTTGCACTTCTCTCTCCTGGTATTTATTTCCAGCCATTTTAGACAAAACTAGCATCTTAGACTCCTACCTTCTCACTAACTTCCACTGAGAAAATCTTAACTTTGGTTTTACAATCATCTTCCTTCTTTGCATCCCTCTGGCTTTCAACACTGGATGCCTATTCCTACCAAGTGTCTGATGGAAACAGATGAGCATCTGAATTTCTTTTGATGCTTCTAAAAGCTGGCTCTGCACATAGACATTGAACAAATGCTTTTGAAGATAATGTTATTGGAAGGGGGTTGGGAGAAGTAGTATAATACCAGGATATATTAACAGTAGTGTCACTTGCCAAGAGCTAGGAAGCAACCTTCCACTTCTTTTTTGGCAATGGTCTGACCCTAATAGAATACTGTGCCCAGTGTTTGTATCTGCAGTTGACATGAATGTGAAGAAATTTGAGAGGGGATACAGAAAGGCAAAAAACATTAAATATAATGAGAAAAATAAAAAACTATCATTTGGAGAAAAGAATAAAGGCACTGGGATCATTTCCTCTGGAGAAGAAAAGCCCATGAGGAAATTTAATAACAAATGTTATAGTGAGTAAAAAAACAAACCAAATTATTCTTCATCTTGACCAAGGAAATGATGAGAGGAAATGTACTAAAATTAGAAAGAGGGAGGGAATGCTTGGTTAGGCATAAGAAAAAAACTCTTGGCCTTGATGTTGAGACTGTGGAGTATACTGCCAAAAAAAAAAAGTTGTAAAATTTCTTGGAAACATCAATAACAATCTGTACTAATTGATGAAGACATTTCCCTCTGAAGAAAAAGTTTAAATCAGTATTTTTTGACGTTCCAGTTCTGAGGCGTATTTATAAAGAAAAAAAAAGCTACCTAAAAGGTAAGGTCAAACAGACATTCCCAAGTCCCAAACACTTCCTTCACAAACAATATTTAGGTCTCCGATATCTCTTAAGTTTTATTTGATTAGATTTGAGAACTAATTTGCACTAAGAGATTATTTGTATTATTTTATTATTTTATATTTTCTTATTTTTATAATGTGGCCTTTGTCTCTATTTCTTGCACTATCATCTCTTTTAATAGCTTGGACCCTTTAGCGCTTTGTGGTTATTGAACAGAAGATACAGATTCTGGTTTACAGAATATGAGCAATACAAAAGACTTATATAAAAAAGATTTAAAAAAAGACCTCCAATTTCTACTATTCACAGTCCTATCACAATGGATTTTCTTCATAACATTATAACAACGTACCCTGTGTGGTTTCCTAGTGCCTGATGCACAAAACATGGAGGAGAATAGAGGTGAAGATACAAAGGAAGCAAGAGCAAGATCAGGAAACACGTAAGAAGAGTATGAAGTTTAAACTCTATCTTGATGGAGGGAGCATCAAAAGATTTTAAGTAAAAAAGGTATATAATCCAATGTTTATTTTATTAAAATCATTCTGAAACTGAAGAATAGACTGACATGAAACTAGATATGAGACATGCTTTTGGCTTAAACATGGTGGTGGTGGTCAAGGTGGAGCCTTTCAAGTAGACTCCAGAGATATCCAAGAGGCACAGTTGATAAAGCATAATGATTTATTAGATAGAGTTGGCGAATGAGAGAGAAAAATCCAGGACAATTATCAACTATCTGATTTAAGTCATATGTTGAAACCTAAACACCAGTGTGATATATTTGGGATGAGGCCTTTGAGGAGTTAAGGTCATAAGGACACAGCCCTCTTGAATGGGATTAGTGTACTCATAAAAGAAACTCCAGATAACTTTCTGGCCCCTTCTGCCATATGAAAACACAGTGAGAAGATAGCTCTCTAAGGTAGCAGAAGTGGGCCCTCATCAGACACTGAATATGCTGGTGCCTTGATCTTGGACTTCTCAGCCTGTAGAACTGTGATAAATAAATTTATGTTGCTTATAAGCCATCTCATCTTTGATATTTTTGTTATGCCAGCCCAAACAGACTAAGAAACTGATATAAAGATTGGAAGGATGGTATATTAGGTTGTTCTTGCATTGCTATAAAGAAATATCTGAGACTAGGTAATTTATAAGAAAAGAGGTTTAATTAGCTCACAGTTCTGCAGGCTGTGCAGGAAGCATAGTGCTAGCATCTGCTTCTGGGGAGGCCTCAGGAGGCTTTCAATCATGGCATAAGGTAAAGGTGGAGCAGGCGTGTCATGGCAGGAGAAGCAGCATGAGAGACAGAGTGAGGGGAGGTGTCACACATTTCTTTTTTGTTTTTGTTTTCTTTTTTTGACACGGAGTCTCGCTCTGTCGCCCAGGCTGGAGCGCAGCGGCCGGATCTCGGCTCACTGCAAGCTCTGCCTCCTGGGTTCACGCTATTCTCCTGCCTCAACCTCCTGAGTAGCTGGGACTACAGGCGCCCACCACCTCGCCCAGCTAGTTTTTTGTATATTTTAGTAGAGACGGGGCTTCACCATGTTAGCCAGGATGGTCTCGATCTCCTGACCTCGTGATCCACCCGTCTCGGCCTCCCAAAGTGCTGGGATTACAGGCTTGAGCCACTGCGCCCGGCCAGTGTCACACATTTTTAAAAGACCAGATCTCATGTGAATTCAGAGCAAGAGTTCACTTATCACCAAGGAAATAACCCAAATTATTCATGAAGGACCCACCCCCATGATCCAAACACCACCCACCGGGCCCCATCTCCAACACTGGGGATGACATCTCAACATGAGATTTGGATGCAGACAAATATTCAAACTATATCAGATGGAGATGCTTCTCTTTTGACTCATTACTCCTAGCCTGCAATCCCCATAGAACATATGAAAAGACTACCTGGACGTTATATGAACTCCTCAAAATCTTTTTCCTCCAGGATCAAAGGCATTCAGTCAAACAAATAGATAGATGGGCTTTAATATATTTCTGAAGCTCTTTTCTGAGACATCCTTGTTTAATCCTCAAAACAGCCTCACAAATTATTGGCAAATAAAGGACTGAAGACATCTAACCATAGAATTACTAAGTGAGCATGCAAGCCCTGGAACCCAAATCCCCTGACTTGCTTCACAGCACTTCAGGTTTTTATAAAAGTCTATTCCTAAAAAGCAAGCAATTTTTTCCCTAAAGCACATCGTTTCTGAGGGCAAATCAAAATTCCCGTTACTCTAACTCTTATGTGCAATATCAATCTACTCATTATATGATTTTCAGGTATATTTGACAACTCTAAGATAAGCTGTTCTCATGGTTTCTGCATTAGTACTCCCCTGGTGACTGTCTAAAGAGTCATTATGCAGAGTTTTAATTGAATATTCCTAGGACTCTCCTGAAGATTTAAGGTGTTTCCAAAAGGAAAAAAAGGTAATAAAACAGCAGAGCTTAAAGCCAGGTTGTAATATTTCAAGAGAAAGGAATAGAACAATTGTACAGCATTTACATCTATGACAATAATAGCACAACCCCTACTAAAGAAGTAAGTCAGGGTTTTTCTCAGGAAAACTTCTTCAGAAGTGTACAATAGGAGATTAAGAATAGCCGTTTAATCATTCACTTAATGCCACCTGCAATCATGAGATGAATCTCCAGGATAATATTTAATCCCATGACTTCAGGCAGGTAAAATTACTTCAGTGAAAAAAGAAATTATGATCATTTTTAAGGTGGCTGAATTTTCTCCAGCTGGTCAACATTTTGTACGCTAAAATTTTCTTAGAAAAGAACGCTCTTTTGCTTAGAACATCTTAATGGACAGGTTCTCACCAGACACTGAATCTGCCTGTGCCTTGATCTTGGACTTTCCAGCCTCCAGAACTGTGAGAAATAAATTCCTGTTGTCTATAAGCTATCCAGTTTATGCGTAGTAAAGGTTTATGACAGTAGCCCTAAAACAGGCCCAGTTATAAATACTTTTAAAATATTATTATTATATAAAAAATTATGATATATATGATATAATATATGGATTAAATTTAATTTAAAATATAAATATATAATGTAAAAATTATATATTATATATTTTAAATTTTTATATATCAATATATATATGTAGAGAAAGAGAATTATGAGTAATTGGAGGGATTGGCTTATGAATTATGGAGGCTGAGCTGTAATATGTGTCTTGCAATATGTATCTGCAAGCTGCAGACTCAGGAAAGCTGGTGGTGTAGTTCCAGCCTGAGACTGGAGCCTGAGAAACAACAGAACCAATAGTTCAAGTTCCAGTCCAAGTCCAAAGGCTTGAGGACCAGCTGCACTGATGGTATAAACACAGCCCAAGGCAGGAGAAGACTGATGTCCAAGCTCAGTCAGGCAGAGAGAACAAATTCTCCCTTCCTCTGTCTCTTTGTTCTAGTTAGGCCATCAACAGATTGGTTGCCCACCCACATTGGAGAGGGCAACCTTCTTTACTCAATTCACTGATTTAAATGCTAATCTCTTCCAGAAACACTCACAGACACACCCAGAAATAATGTTTAACTAGATATCTGAATATCTAGTGGCCCAGTCAAGCTTATACATAAAATTAACCATCACAAGGATGTTAAATTTTGCAACTATGTTCTTGGGTTCATCTCTTCTTTCCTTTAATTCTGACAGCTTTTGCATCATGTATTTTGAAGTTTTCTTATATATACTTAGGACTCTTATGCCTTCCCAATAAATTAACCACTTATTGCAAAACATCACTCATTATCTCTTGTAATGCTCCTTGTCTTAAAATCTACTTTTTCTGACATTATGGCCACAACACAAATTTTTTATTGCTTAATGTTTAAATGTTAAATCTGTTTTCATCCTTAATTTCAACTTCTTAGTCTTCATACATATATACATATATGTGTGTGTGTGTTGTGTGTGTGTGTGTGTATATATATATATATATATATATATATTTTTTTTTTTTTTTCCCG
>NW_016811409.1:199181-210655 GCF_001698545.2 Rhinopithecus bieti | reverse complement strand
GGTTAACTCATTCAGCAGTTAAAAGATGTTTTCCATTATCTTCTGGCATTCATTATTTCAGATGAAAAGACAGTGATCATCCTTATCATGGTAACCCTATATGTAAAGTGTCTTATTTTTCTGAATACTTTGAAAATTTTCTGTAAACCTGTGGTTGTCAGCATTTTGACCGTGAAGGGCCTAAAAATGGTTTTCCTTGTAATTATCTTGCTATATTGGTCATCCTTCTTGGATTTGTGGGTTAGTATCTTTCTTTTCTTTTTCTTTTCTTTTTTTTTTTTTTGAGACATAATATTGTTCTGTCACCCAAGCTGGAATGCAGTAGCACAATCATGGCTCACTGCAGCATTGACCTCCCAGATGCAAATGATCCTCCCAACTCAGCCTTCTGAGTAGCTGGGACCACAGGTGTGCACCACCATGTGCCTGGCTAGAGATGAGGTCTCCCTATGCTGCCCACGCTGGTCTCAAATTCTTAGGCTCAAGCAGTCCCCTACCTAAGCCTCCCAAAATGCTGAGATTACATGCACACGCCACTGTACCTGGCCTTTCTTAAAATTTTTAAAGACATATAATCATTATCTCTTTAAATATACTCTTCCATTTTCTCTTTTCTATCCAATATTCCTATCATATGAATGTGAAACTACTTGTAACTTCCCACAGCTCACTGAGACTCTGTTCAATTTGATCAACTTATTTCTCTCTGTGCTTTATGTTGAATAGTTTATTTTGACGTTTTATTTACTTGTAATTTCTTCTACAATGTCCAAGCTAATGCAAATCTATCAGTTTTTTAATTTTAAATATATTTTGCTTTTCAGTTCTAAATTAGATTTCGATTTTGTTCTATTTTATACATTCAAATATCTCTTGAAATTGTCTATCTCTTTACCCTATGAATTTTTTTAAATAGCTATACGTTATTTTAAAGTCTGCCTGCTAAATCTAACATCTGGATTGTGTGTATATGTGTTTGTGTGTATACAGTCTTTTATTATTCAAAATCATAACAGCGTGCTGCCTTACAGTCTCACAGTCTTACAATATTGGGATCTCATGGTCTCTTAGTCTTAAAGACTCTCATATTGAAGTTTGATGGTGCTCTGTCCTTAAGCCCTCCTAGAGAGAGAGCCTTGCCTTATATTCAAAGTGATTAAAGACACAGTTGAACAGAATCCAACCATAGCTGCCACCTACCTATACCAATGCAGATTTTAATAGATCAAAGATATCAGCCCTGTGGCAACACAGGAAATTGGATCCTAGGCTGAAAGAAAATAGAAGTCTTATTAGACTTTTGGTGCTTAAATTTCTAAGGCCCCACCAAAATAATCATGCCACTAAACAACTTAGCCATTGATTTGTACACACACACACATATATATTAGAGTAATATATATACACACACATTCTTATATAAGAATATATACACTTATTAAGGTATATGTATATACTTATACAAGTATGTTTTAGTTCATCAAAATTTGATTGGTTTCTCTCCAACCAATGAAATACTTTAAGACCTTAGACAACAGGAATTTGGAACTGTGAGGTTGCAAGACCATGAGAAGCAAGACAGTGAGACTTCAAAATTGTGATATTTCAAGATTGTAAATCTCTTTATCTTTTTCAGACTTTTTTCCAGTGTGTAATTACCTGGCAAAATTTACATGTGAAAAAATTACTGTCCAGAAAGGACTTACTTGGCATTTGGGGCTCTTCCAGTTTTATGTCTGGCATGCTATCTTAATACTTCATCAAAACCTGATAGGTTTCTCGCCAACCAATGAAAGACTTGCTCCTCTGCCCACCCAGCCCACAATCTCTGCAATTGCTCCAAAGTATGGAAGTATCCTCCAGTTCTACCTGACACAGAAACTTAGAAAGTGATCATTCTTCTGAAATCTTTAGACTTCTATAGACTCCTTTATTCTGCTTTATATCCACAGTTCTTAGATGGCTTTAAAGAATTGTTCAAAGAAGTGTGTGTGTGTGTGTGTGTGTGTGTGTGTGTGTTGTGTATCGGGGATTTCTTGTTATGATGGGACCACAGGCTTTTTACTTCTTTCTACATTCTAACCAGAGGCAGTAGCATCATCTCTGCAATATGCCTATTTTTTTCTCTCTCTCATTTTATTCTCAAGCACTACTAGTTTGATCTTAATCTCCATCTATTTTTTACAATTTCTTCTTTGAATTATTGTATGCCTTTTTTGAGTTCTTAAAAGCTCCTTTTATTTGTAATTTTTTTAATACAGAAAACTTTTCCCTTAACAAGTCTGTTTTTCCATGGGTTGTTCTTCTTATAATGTATGTGCCCTTTTTAGAAATGTATCTCAAACTGGTCTATGTCTTCTCATAGCTTTGTTTTAATAAGTTCAGCATTGTTGTTTAAAATTATTGTGGGAAAGACAGAAAGAGAATTCTGAATTTTGATTAGGGTTATTGTCTTAATCATTCTTTTACAAAATCTGTTTTTTTTTTGTTTTGTTTTGTTTTGATTTGGTTTGTTTGGTATTTTATTTTATTTTATTTTGGTCTGAAAAAATGTCTCTGCAGTTTTCTCTGTTTAAGAAGTTGCAATGTTCCTCAATCCACAAGTTCTATTGGTTGTTATGTGGAAATATTCCATCTTTACTTTCCTCCTCCCCCAAGCATTTTCCCCTAACTAGGAGCTAGATCTCAGATATGAGAAACAATTTGCTATCATGCTTCCCCCCTTTACTTTAGATCTTTGTTATATTCTCTGGTTGCCCATCGATCTCTCTAGCTCACTTCACTTTAATCAAAGAATAGTTGGCTAGCCCTTTCAAGACTATAACATTTACTTTTACAATTTCCTGCTAAAGATCAGAGGAGATAGGTCAGCACTAAGTATGGTCTCTCTCATTCCAGGCCACATTCCATATATTTGGCAGGTTTATGACAAATTCAGGATATGGGAACACAGCCATTTCCTCTTTCATTGAAAGTGAGGAGGAACATCACCCCTTCCCCACTTTTCTACCCCCTCCCACATACGCACAGCTTTTGACTGAACTTATTTCTTTAGCAATTTCTGAGAGAATGAAAGGGAGACAAATGTCTTTTTTTCCCATAGTCTTTAACTAAAAGCTCTTTCTTCAAATACACATTTAACATGTAACTTAAAACCGAAAAGCCAAGAATGTGACACAATTAGCTTGCAGTTCCAGTAGATACGCTTTTATACTTCTCACCCAGACAATTTAATCTGGAAATTTTCTTGAGGCTGATGTATTATCCAACATTACTCTGCAGTGAGATTACAATTGAGAGCTAGGAATCCATTTCTTTCCAGAAATAATTCACAAAAGGACATGAAGACTGGGTAGTTGTTGAGCAGCTTCACATAGCCAGCAGGTCAATATTGCAACCACCGCTAACACCACACTCAGGGGCCCATAAAGCTGGTGTAATCAAAGGAGGTCAGCTGAAAGTAATCAAACTGTTGCACAGTTAGGTATTCTAACTCCATATCCAAATTTAGCATTCCATAGTTATATGTATCCCATGACTGGCCTGATTTTGATTTTTGTTGCATCCTTGTCTGGGTTTGGTAATGGAATAATGCCGGCCTGGTAGAATTAGTTTCGAGAATTCCTGCTTCTTCGATCTTTTTGGAGTAGTTTGATTAGAACTGGTATTACCTCCTCTGTAAATGTTTGTTAGAATTCAGCAGTAAAGCAATCAAGTTTGGGGCTCTTCTTTGATTGCACATTTTTTATTACTGATTCAATTTTATTACTCATTATTGGTCCATTCAGACTTCCTATTTCTTCATGATTCAGTCTTGGTAGGTTGTGTGCGTCCAGCAATTTATCCATTTCTTCTAGGGTTATTCAATTTGTTGGCATATAATTGTTTGTTATAGACTCCTATGATCTTTTGTATTTCTGTATTTGTAATGTCTTCTTTTTTACCTGTTATTTCCTTTTTTTTTATTTAGTCTAGCTAAATGTCAATTTGTTTATCTTTTCAAAAAAACAAACTCCATTTCATTTATTTCTGCTCTGATCTTTATTATTTCTACCCTTCTATTAATTGTGAGTTTAATTAGTTCTTGTTTTTCTGTTTCTTGAAGTGTAACGTTAGCTTGTTTATTTAAGATCTTTCTTCTTTTCATATAAACATTTTTTTCTTTTTTCTTCTTTTTATCTTTGTAGATTTAGGGGAACGAGTACATTTTTTTACATGGATTATTATGTAGAGGTGAAGCCCGGGTTTTTGGAGTACCATTACCTGAAAATGTAAACTGTACACAATAGGTAATTTCTCATTTCTCATCCTTCTCCCATACTTCAACCTTTTGTAGTTTCCATTGTTTGTTATTCCATTCTGTATGTGTGTGTCTACCCTTGTTTAGCTCCTACTTATAAGTGAGAACATGCATATTTGACTTTCTGTTTCTGAGTTGTTGCACATAAATAATGGCTTCCAGTTTCATCCATGTTGCTGTAAAAGACACATTTTCATTGTTTGTTATGGCTGAGTAGTATTCCATAGTATATATATGCCACATTTTCTTTATCCAATCATCTGCTGATGCACACTTAGAGTGATGCCAGGACTCTGCTATTATAAATAGTGCTGCAAAAACATATGGGTGGAGGCACGTTTTTTATATAATGATTTCTTTTCCTTTGGATAGATATCCAGTAGTGGGATTCCTGGTCAAATGGTAGTTCTATTTTTAACTTTTTGAGCAATCCATATCCTGTTTTCCATAGAGCTGGTACATTCCCAGAGTGTATAAGCTTTCTCTTTTTTCCAAATCCTTGCCAAAATCTGTGTTTTTCTATTTTTTATTTTTCATATAATTTTGGCTGTTTGTATGTCTTCTTTTGAAAATTTCTCTCCTTTGCCTACCTTTTAATGAAGTTATTTGTGTGGGTTTTTTTTTTTTTTTTTTTTTTTTCTTATTAGGTTGAGTTTCTTATAGATTCTGGATATTAGTACTTTCTCGGACGCACAGTTTGCAAATATTTTCTGCCATTCTGTAAGTTGTCTGTTTACTCTGTTGATTTCTTTTGCTGTTTGGGAGCTTTGAATTAGGTGTTTGCTGCTATAAACTTCCTTATTAGAGCCACTTTTACTGTATTCCATAGGTTTTGGTATGCTGTGTTTCCATTTTCATTTGTCTCACAGAGGTTTTAAAATTTTCTTTTTAATATCTTCATTGACTACTGGTTGTTAAGGAGCATGTTCCTTAATTATAAGGTATTTGTAAAGTTTCTGAATTTCCTCCTGTTATTGATTTCTAGTTTTAAACCATTATGACCAGAACAAGTACTTGACATGATTTCAAACATTTTAAATTTGTTAAGACTTATTTTGTGGTCCAATAGATGATGTATCCTGGAATGTTCCATGTGCATTTGAGAAGAATGTTTGTGCTGCAGCTGTTGAATGGAGTGTTCTGCAAATGTCTGTTATGTCCATTTCGTATAGAATGCAAATTAAATTTAATGCTTCTTTGTTGATTTTCTGTCTGGATGATCTACCACTGCTCTAAGTGAGGCATTGAAGTCCCCTGATATATTATATTACAGTTAATTTATTCCTTTAGATTTATTAATATTTGCTTTGTATATTTAGGTTCTTTGATATTGAGTGAATGTGTATTTATGATGGTTATATTCTCTTACTGGATTGACTGTTTTATCATTATGTAATGACCTTTGTTTCTTTTAATGGTGTTTAAAGTCTACTTTACCTGGTACAAGTAAAGCTACCCCTGCTCTCTTGATTTCCATTTGTATAAAATATTTTTCTATCCCTTTACTTTCAGTCTATGTGTGTCCTTACCAGTGAAGTGAGTCTCATGTAGGCAGTATATAGTTTGGTCTGATTATTCTATCCATTCAAACTTTCAATGTCTTTTAATTGGAGAATTTAATCAATTTATTTTCATTTGTTTTATTTCTATTTGTTTTATAGATCCTTTCTTCCTATCTTACTATCTTCCTTTGTGGATAAATTATTTTCTCTACTAGTATGCTGATTTCTTGCTTTTGATTTTTGAATATATATTACAGATTTTTGCTATGTTGTAATTATGAGGCTTACAAAAAACTTGTTATAGATATAACAGGTCATTTTAAGCAGATAGCAGCTTAACTTTTATCAAAAGAAACGATAACAACAAAAAATACTACATTTTAACCCAACTTCTCCCCCCTTTTGAATTTTTGATGCTATGATTTGTATCTTCTTATATTGTATATTCCCTAACAAATTACTGTAATTATTATTTTCAATAGTTTTGAATTTTAGCTTTCATACTAAAGATACAATTGATTTACACACTAATGTTACAATATCATAGTATTCTGAATTTGACTGTGTACTGACTTTTATGAATGAGTTTTATACCTTCAAATGTTTTTCTGTTACTCAATAGCACCCTTTTCCTAGCTTGAAAACTCCTTTTAACATTTCTTATAAGTCAGGTCTGGCAATGAACCCTCTCAGCTTTTCTTTGGGAAAATCTTTGTCTTTTCTTCATTTCTAAAGAACAGCTCTTCTGGATAAAGTACTCTTTGTTGACTTTTTTTTTTTCATTCAGCACTTTGAATATATCATCCTACTCTCTCCAGGCTTGTAGAGTTTGCTAAGAAATCCACTGACAGTTGTATCAGCCTTCCTTTGTGTGTGGTATGTTTCTCATCTCTTGCTGCTTTTAGAATTTGTTATTTGTCTTTGATTTTTGATAGTTTGATTATTATATGTCTTAGTATACTCCTCTTTGAATTAATTTTGACAAGGACTTCCATGCTTTCTGCGCCTGTGTGTTGGTATCTTTCCCAGATTAGGAAAATTGTAACCATCATTTTATTAAATATGCTTTCTGGCCCTTTCTCTCTTTGCTCTCCTTCTGGAATTCCTGTAATTGAAAGGTTTAGTTTCTTGATGGAATTCTATAATTCCCATAGGCTTTTGTAATTCTTTTTCATTCTTTTTTTCTTAACTCCTCTTACTGAAGAATTTCAATGTTCTATCTTCCAGCTCATGGATTCTTTCTTCCACTTGATTAATTTTGCTATTTAAACTTTCTATTGAATGTTTCTGTTTAATCATTGTATTCTTCATCTCTAAGATTTCTATCTGGTTCTTTTTTACTGTTTCTATTTTCTTGTCAATATTCTTTTTGGGTATTTTCCAAATTTCAGTAAATTTTCTATCTGTATATTTTTGTAATTCAAAACTTCTTTATGAGTATTATTCTAAATCGTTATTTAGTCATTTTATAGATCCCTATTTCTTTGGGTTCCACTATTGGAGCTTTATTAGTTTCTTTTTGAAGTGTCCTGATTTCCTAATTCTTTGTAATACTTGTGCCCTTATGTTGTTGTCTGTGCATCTGAAGAGACAGCCCCTTCTCCTAGTCCTTACAAGGTCTTTGGAAGGGATAATGTTTGACTATTTAGTCTAGCCTGTGATTCTGGAAGTGCCAGCTCATGATGACCTCAGGAAAGCAGAGCTTGTTATGCGATCTCTAGTCAGCTGGGCCACTGCATTTGCTCTGGTATCAGGTGGAGCTACTGGGTATTGTGATGGCTTCTGGTCAGGCTGGCCAAAAGATATACTCCGTGCTTGGGCATTTCCACTATTTGGAATATGTGGTTGAGCGTGGCTGCAGGTTGGGCTCTAAAGTTAGATGAAGACACTTATCTGGGCAGGTGAGACCTGAGGCTATGCTCCTTAGAAATGTGTAATATCATAGGTGGGAACTGAACAATGAGATCACCTGGACACAGGAAGGGGAACATCACACACCCGGGCCTATTGTGGGGAATGGGGAGGGAGGAGGGATAGCATTAGGAGATATACCTAATGTAAACGACGAGTTAATGGGTGCAGCACACCAACATGGCCCATGAATACATATGCAACAAACCTGCACATTGTGCACATGTACCCCAGAACTTAAAGTATAATAATAATAAGAAGAAGAAGAAACGTATAATTGGGGATTTTCCCGCTGTCTGGGTGGAGCTATGTAGGGTGAGCTATAGGCTTAGATAAGTGGCTGTCCAACATTTCAGATCAAGCAGGACTAGCTGTTCTATTTCTCCAAAAAATACAGAGGCGAGAATCTTTCTACCTGGGCAGGACTGTTGTGTCGATTTTTGACTGCTCAGAGCCACTGCTTGCCTTTCTGGGTTAGGCTGGTGTACAGCCACTTAACTTTCCTGAGATCTGCAGAGGCGAGAATCACCCTGTCTATGCAGGGTTATAGGGCAGGCTTTTTGGCTATGTGGAGTTGCTGTTTACCTTCCTGGACAAAGCCAATGTAGCCCTTTGCTTTGCTGAGATTCATGGAAGTGGGAGCCTCCCTAATTGGGCAGGGTAGTTGGGGTGGGTTCTTAAGCTGGCTAGGAAGAATAACCGTCTAGTGGCTCAAGCTAGATTATGATTTCCATCAAAGTCAAGCAGCTCAGTTTCGAAAGTGTGCTATAAAGTGTGATATCTCTGACTCAGTACTTCAGCTGGCAGGAACACTGAGCTACCATCAAGATTTGTGCACTGGTCACATTTCTTTGTTTCTATTTAACCCAAGGACAGGCAAGCCATGCTATTTATTTTAGTGTTCCCCATGGAGTGAGATTAGAGTTGGCTTCGTAGAAGTACCTTGGAATGCTAAGGAAGCTGAATGACTTGCCCCAGTCCTCTTTCCCCGTTGTAGAAACTGAGTCCAGGAAAATCCTCTGTCTGACACTGTGCTGACTCGGGGGACAGAGAACATGGTCAGAGTGAGACTAGTCCTCTTACCTTTCTAATTCAGATATTGTTCATTTCTATGTATCATGCTGGTGTCTCACACTTGTTTCCAGGTGTTAAGGTTTTTGAAAGAATGTTCTAGTCCATGAATAGTTGGTAGTTGAACTTTCTGTAAGGGGAATTGGGGCCCAAGACTTCTTACTTCACCATCCTGGTCTGAAATCTACACCTTTTCGATAACACACACAAATATTTTCTTTCAAGCTATGACTTGTTGTATCACTCTGTATTCATCAAGAGAAATATGACCTCCAGAAGACATATATTAAAAGAGTTATTGCAAGAATTGGCTTATGCAACTGTGGGAACTTGTTAGGCAAGTCTAAAATCTGTAGGGCAGGCTTTGAGGAGGGGCAAGCTGGGACTCTTGACATAAACTAAAGCTGTTATCCATAAAGCAGAGTTTCCTCCCCCTAGGAAAACCTAAATTATTCTTTTATGGCCTTTCAACAGATTGAATTAGGCCCACTTCACTTATATTACCGAGAATAATCTTCATTACTAAAGTCAACTTCCTATGGACTTTAATCAAATCTTCTATATTAGTCTGTTCTCACACTGCTACAGAGAAATACATGAAACTGGGTAATTTATAAAGAAAAGAGGTTTAATTGACTCACAGTTCTGCAAGCTGTACTGGGGGCACAGCTGGGGAGGCCTCAGGAAACTTACAATCATGGCAGAAAGTGAAGGGGAAGCAGGCACATCTTCACATGGTGATGAGAGAGAGAGTGAAGGTGGAAGTGCTACACACTTTTAAATAACCAGATCTCATGAGAACTCACTCACTATAGCAAGAACAACAAGGGGGAAATCCACCCCCATGATCCAATCACCTTCTACTGGGTCCCTCCTCCAACACTGGGAATTAAAATTCAGCATGAGATTTGGGTGGGGACATGGAGCCAAACCACATCATCTTCCAAATATCTTCACAGTAACACCTATATTGGGTTTTATTGACTAATAGGAAACCATAGCTTACCCACATGGACATATAAAACTGACTACCACATTAACCTTTAAATTTATGTGATGTCTTTAAGTTTTAAATTCTGATATAACCAAATTTATTAGTTTTTCTCATTACTTTTTTTCTTTTGTACTAAGTATTATTAGTCGACTTTCACACTCCTGATAAAAACATACCTGAGACTGGGCAACTTACAAAAGGAAGAAGTTTAATGGACTCACAGTTCCACATGGCCAGGGAGGCCTCACAATCATGGTGGAAAGTGACAGGCACAGTTCACATGGCAGCAGACAAGAGAAGAGAGCTTGTGCAGGCAAACATCCCTTTATAAAACCATCAGCTCTCATAAAACTTATTCACTATCATGAGTCTAGCCCAGAAAAGACCCACCCCCATGATTCAATTACCTCCCACTGGGTCCCTCCCACAACACGTGGGAATTGTGGGAGTTACAATTCAAGATGAGATTTGGGTGAGGACACAGCCAAACCATATTACACTATGTTTAAACATCACTTCTTTTGCCCATGTTTCCAAACAAATTATCTCATATTTTATGGTCATGTGGGTTTGTTTGTTTTTTACACTTTTTTACTATTACATACTTTTTCTATCTGCATTTTTTAATGGCTAGTGTTGTTATGATCTGAATGTTTGTGCTCCCCCCAAGATGTATATGTTGAAGTCTTAATCCCCAAGGTGATGGTTTTAGGAAATGGGGCCCTCGGAAGATAAGGTCATAAGAGTGAAGGTGTCATGAATGGGTTTACTGCCCTTACAAAAGTGGTCCCAGAGAGCTGCATCACCCTTCCACCAATGTAAAGGCACAGCTAGAAGTCAGCAGTCTACAACCCAGAAGAGGGCCCTCACCGTACACCACATCTGCCAGCACCCTGATCTTTCATTTCACTTCCCAGCCTCTAGAACTGTGAGAAATAAATTTCTGTTGTTTATAAGCTACCCAGTTTATGGTATTTTGTTATAGCAGCCTGAGTGAACTAAAACAGGTATGTAGTAGAAAAATTAATTTTTCCCCAAAAATGGATAGCCAAGTATCACAACATAATTTTTTGAAAAATTAACCTTTTATCCATTCATTTGATGCCATGTTTCTTATAAGTGGAGATTTGATAAGAACATTATCCCTGCGTTTTATGTTTCAATAAAATGCTAGTCAATGTTCCCTTTGTGCTATAAATCAAGGCCAATTCATTGGTCAGAAAGCCAGAGTGGTTGTACTTGAACATTCAGGAGAAAAAAAAAAAAAGTCCAGCTCCTGAATTTATGCATGCATGTGTATTTTAAGCACTAAGAAACAAGCTTTGGGGGTTATACAGAGTGGACTGCAATAAATATATTATTGTTGTGTGACTCTCTTCTAGCCTTGGAAAGTGGCCCAGGGATTTAATAAAAAAAAAAAAAAAAAAAAAGGGGCAAGTTTTGGGTTTTTCTTTCCCAAAATTTGGAATTAAGTTTGAGAAAATATCAATCTGCCTTGTCTTTTGAACTAAAGGAACAAGAGTTTGAAAACTTTGGCATGGCCATATTTTACCAAGTAAATGAGTATTAGAAAAGTAAGACTGAGAAGAATGAAACAGGGCACATAAAGATTTAGAGATAAGAGATGGCAAGCAATTCATGTTGGCTTTCTATTTCTTTCTTTTTTGTTTTTTGTGTCTTTTTTTTTTTTTTTTTT
>NW_016811409.1:190299-195187 GCF_001698545.2 Rhinopithecus bieti | reverse complement strand
TTTTTTTTATTTTTAGTAGAGACGGGGTTTCACTGTGTTAGCCAAGATGGTCTCGATCTCCTGACCTCGTGATCCGCCCACCTCGGCCTCCCAAAGTGCTGGGATTACAGGCGTGAGCCATAGCACCCGGCCGGCTTTCTATTTCTTTATACCAGACTCCTACTGAGGCACAGTCTCACTCTGGACCTTGAAAATTCCCTTAAATTCTTATTAATAGTTTACTTTAAAATTAAGTATCATGAATATATTTCTATTACCATAGATGTTCACTTATCCAAGTAGAAATCAGATGGTTTATCAAAATGATATATAAGAGAGAAGCTTACAGATACAACCATTCAGTGAGTCTCAAGAATCTGACAGTGTGCTCACAGAGTGGATGAAGAGCATCTATTAGCGCAACGAGTTTCTTAATCAGAGAATGTTTAAAAGAGCTTCCACCCTGCTCACAACAGACAGATACACCCCGATTTCCCTTGGTACCAACACCATGCTATGCATTATTTTAATTTTTTGTGTATATAGGAAACATTTTAAGTGTATAAAATATAAATGTATAACTTTATAAACTAACACACTTGTAACTCCCCTCCAGGTCAAGAAAGGCTATTAGCAGAACCCCAGGGGCCTCCACTATGTTTCCTCCCAGTTACTATTTATAAGCCTTTCTTCCATAAAGTCTACCACTACACTCTCCTCTAGCTTTATCAAATTGCTTCTTCTCAGACTTTATGGTAAATGGAATCTTAAACTATTCTTTTTGTCTTTTTTTCTAATATTAGGTTGGTGATATTAGTTCACTATAATTTATAGCACTAGACTATGAATTTTCTTCACTGTGTAGTCTTTTTTTTTTTTTTTTTTTTTTTTTTTTTTTTTTTTTGAGACGGAGTCTCGCTCTGTCGCCCAGGCTGGAGCGCAGTGGCCAGATCTCGGCTCACTGCAAGCTCCGTCCGCCTCCCGGGTTCACGCCATTCTCCTGCCTCAGCCTCCCGAGTAGCTGGGACTACAGGCGCCCGCCACCTCGCCCGCTAGTTTTTTGTAGTTTTTAGGAGAGATGGGTTTCACTGTGTTAGCCAGGATGGTCTCGATCTCCTGACCTCGTGATCCGCCCGTCTCGGCCTCCCAAAGTGCTGGGATTACAGGCTTGCGCCACCGCGTCCGGCCCACTGTGTAGTATTTCTTTGTATGAATATAGCTCAATTCATTTGTTTCTTCATTGGTGATGAAAACTGGATTGTTTCCAGATTTTTGCCTATTGTGAATCATAGACAATATGCTGAGATAAATATTTCTGTAATCTCTTTTGGTAACCTAGAAGTGAAATCCCTGAAACATTGAGTTTGCTCAGCTGTGTTAAATAATGCCAGACTGTGGAACCACATATAGAACTTTCTGGGCCAATGAAATATGAAAACACAGGGCTCCTTGTTTTAAAAGTATTGAAATTTCAAGACAGCAACAGCAAAACATTAAAACAAGTGTGGGCCCTTCTAAGTTCACAAACCTCTATGACAGCACAGGTTACACACCAATGAATCTAGTCCTGCCAAACTGTTTCCCAAAGTGGTGGCATGTACACCCCCCAGTTTTTCACTTGGATTCATGAAATTATAAGACACATAATAAAATTGAACATTTTATTGTCTTAAGAGTGGGTTCCAGAATTCCACTTCAGAAGAAAACTGCATGAGGAACTACCTTGTTTGATAAAGCTCATAGGATAAAGAAAGGGAACGATTCTGAAGGAAGATCCAAAGCAACCCAAATTAATACTAGATTTTATTCATGGGACAGTGTGAGGAGTGTAAATACTTTGGAATGGAGTAAAAGAGGCCAGAGAGAAGAGGTAGGGAAGGAAAGGAATTGAGAGGATGGTAGACGTTTGGTTGATGAGAAATGCCCAGTCTCAGACTTCTATGAATAAGAATTTGTAATGTTTAATTTTTATTTATCAATATTTGTATTTATTGTTGTTTAATTATTATTTTATTGCTAATTATTTTATTGTTTTTAATGTTCATTGGCAGATGAAATGGATAAAGAAAATGTGTTGTGTACATATAATGCAATACTGTTTAGCTTTAAAAAGAAGGAAATTCAACAATGTGACAACATGGATGAAACTCAAGGGCATTGTACTGAATGAAATAAACCAATCACAGAAAGACAAATACTGCATAATTCTTCTTATATTTGGTATTTAATATAGTCAAATCCATATCATCAGAGAGTGGAATGGTGGTTACTAGAGGTGGGGGGAGGAGAAATGAGGAGTTACTAATCAGCAGGCATGAAGCTTCAGTGAAGCAAGACAAATAAGCGCTAAAGATCTGCTGTACAACATTGTACCTATAGTCAAAATAATGTACTACACACTTAGACATTTGTTAAGGGGGTGGATCTCACGTTAAGTGTTTTTACCGCCAAAAAACAAGATAAAATTTTAAATATTCAATTTTAATGTGTTTGCATTTTCAAATTATAAACACTTCTCCCCATTTCCCACCAACAGATTTTCAGAATTGTGTAGGGATAATTTATTTGTAGATATTGATAAGGAGCAATGTACTATATTTAATTAATACCTATGTGGAAACAGGATTAGACAGGATAGAAACAAAAAAAATCCAGCAGAGGCAATAAATTTAAATCAGAAGTGCCCACATGTTTATATGCCCCTGGGAATTTGCAGAAGAGCTTGGACCTTTATAAAGCAAATAATGTGAGTTTCCACTAATTTTATTTAAAATTGGAGATCATAAGCACTATATATATGTATAAGCAGTAGCTGTTTTTATTCAAATGTATCTACTGCATTGCTTGTCCTCTCAATAAGTGTAACTTGAAATAGGAAAACAGAACTTTCCCTTTGTGTCCAAATAAGTCAGCAATCATCACTAACATTTAAGTGTTCTAGTATAGCAATAGAAATTGGGACAGTCTGTAGAAATGGCAGTGTTTCTGCACAAACATGGCAAAGCCCAGTGAGGACTGTGGTGCCTAGTGGGATAAGGTGGTTGTAACAATAAATATCAGTTCCAGCAGTGGGGACCAAAACAGAGAATGGGAAAATCGTTCATTCTATGTATTAATAAACCAAATGTAATGAAAATTTACTTTTCAAATTTGTAAATATTACTAATTTAATGAAAAGTATGTGGGGTGAGCAGAGCTTGCCCAATACCAAATGAGAACAGAAGCCATTGTAACACAAGTTATACAAAGTTTAGGAACTTGCCCAATAGACTTTTGAACTCTATAAACCCATCAAAGACAGGTACCTTGTTTTATTTATCTTTGTAAACTTGGCCCTTAACATAGCACCTGGCACATATTCAGCACTAAATAATGATTAAGTATCTGACAGATGAATTAAATGAGATGACATTTTATTAAAAACTATAGATAATTTTTTCACCAATAAAAGTTATTTGAGAAAGCCTATCAAAGTGAAAAAAATGAGAAGGTAGAAAATTATCCAAAACTAATATCATAGTTTATATATAAAGAGCCAAGTGTAAAAAAGAAATCTAGGCTCTAGTGGTTAAAGAGATGAATTTCAAGCTAGTGTGAAGATTATCAGAACCACAGGAATATAAAATGTATCTGTGAAAAGACATTGTATTTTTATGCAGAAACAATGAGAACGGATTAAAGAGAACTATAAGTATGGCCTGGAGCAAATAACCTAATCCGTAAGAATCACAAACCTGGATCACCCTCCCCGTGAGCTTTCTCTGCCTGTTCCCAGGACACTGAACACTACTAGGAGAAGACAGAGAATTATTCAGACTTGGCTTATTATGAATTCATACAGTTTAACTTCAAACAGGCCCTCTGTGTTTGGCAATCCTGTAATCACAACCAGGTTTTCTCCACTCTGTGGCAATTCCAAACTTCTCTTTTCTCAGCTCTCACCCGCCCCTCTCCTTCTGTCCCACTTAGCAGATAACTTCACTGACTTTAGTGGAAAACTGAGGCACGGGATCATCAAGATCTTGAACTTTACCAGTCCCTGTTTCCATTTCAGTGCATATCCATTTCCACATTTATCCTTCCTTTTTTTTTTTTTTTTTTTTTTTTTTTTTTTTTTGAGATGGAGTCTCACCTTGTTACCCAGGCTGGAGTACAATGGCACAATCTCAGGATCTCAGCTCACTGCAACCTCTGCCTCCAGGGTTCAAGTGATTCTTCTACCTCAGCCTCCTGAGTAGCTAGGATTACAGGAGCCCACCATCACGCCTGGCTAATTTTCGTATTTTTAGTAGAGACAGGGTTTCACCATGTTGGCCAGGCTGGTCTCAAACCCCTGACCTCGTGATCTGCCCACCTCGGCCTCCCAAGTTGCTGGGGTTAAAGGTGTGAGCCACCACACCCCTCCCCTTCCTTTTAAAATTTTAATAGATCTTTCCTCTCATTTCTCCAAATATTACCCCTCCACGTATGTTCTCAGTCACATCCCTTCCTAATTTCTATGGACCTTAGAACTCATATTTTACCACCCATGTCCACAACATCTTTCCTGCACTGCTGGATTCCTATATATTTTTATTATTTTAAGTATGCAAATGTATAGCCTAACTTTAAAACAAAACATAATGAAACAATTTTCCATTGGATCTGTTTCACATTCTAAGTACTATGAAATTTCTCTGAACTACCACATTTTTCCAAGTGCACTCTTTCTGATGATCCTTTTTTTTTACACCATCTTATACTATCTTTAATTTCATAAAAAGGATTTAAGGTCTCTCTCCTACCTATTAAAAATATACCTTCCAGCCGGGCGTGGTGGCTGAAGCCTGTAATCCCAGCACTTTGGGAGGCCAAGACGGGCAGATCACGAGGTCAGGAGATTGAGATCATCCTGGCTAACACGGAGACC
>NW_016811409.1:163544-190096 GCF_001698545.2 Rhinopithecus bieti | reverse complement strand
TATATATATATATATATATACCTTCCACACTTGTTTCCACCTTTGCTTTCTCATTTTGATTATTTATTTTCTCAAACCAAAATCATTAAGGTTATGTCACAGTTTCTTCTAAATCTTTGTACCTCATAACCCATCAGTTACCAAGTTCTTTCCAGCCTTCCTTCCCAATGACTTTTATATTTTGCTCCTGTTCTTCGTTACCTAAATCCTTAGCCCTTTATGCCTGGGATACTGAAATTGCCTGCCAGCCAGTTTTATAAGGTAGAAAATGCTACATTAATAAGTTCCACAAAAATCTTCCTGGCTAACAGTAAGAAAGTTCTATTTATACTATATGATGAGTTGTCAGAAGACTCTGCTTCATGTTTCTTCACCCTGCAATTCAAGCTGATAAAGCAGTCCCTGTCTAAAAAATTGCCAGGCTCACAGCAAGGGGAAAAGAGAGCATGGCAAACTGCAATTCAGGGTTCAACACTTTGCCTGGATGTGGCATTCATCACATTTTATTGCTTTCAAATAGTACATGTACTCCTGTCTTCATGCTCTTCTCTCTATCCCTTACATCACCTCAATCAGCACCCACCACTTCTTCAAAACCTACACACTCTTCAACATCCTCAGAAGATACAATCTTTCTCTGCATATATGCCAAATCTCTCTCCAATCCTTTCTTTCCTAATTATTCTCCAGCTACACTCTTTAGAGATTTCATATATCAGTATACACTGCTGATATAGATATTTCTACTTTGTGCATTAATTATGTCATCTATATATCTAATTTATCCAACTATATTGAATATATTTTGTAAAAAAAAAAAAAAGGTGATTATTGACATTTGTCATTTAAATTATTCATTTTTGTTTGTTTCAAAACAATCCCAAATGTCTCTGCCATGAAGAAATGTCTAATTTGTCTAAAGGCACACCAGAGGAGAGTTATCCCCTAATCAAAGTACGCTTGTGAGCTGTGGAAAAGAAATACAGAGTAATGGAAGGTAAATGTGGTTAAGACTGTGGGTTCTCAATCTAGAATACCTGGATTCAAATTCATGGCTCTACCACTTACCAACTGAGTGACCATTAGCAGTTATTTAACCATTTTTTCCTACATTACCTACTATTTATAAAATGACAATGATTATGATAATCTGTGTATATCATATAGCTATTTTAATGAATAAATAAGTATATAAATGAAAAGTCCTTATAACAGTGACTGCCATATATGAAACTTTCAAGAAATACTAGGTGGTGGTGTGGGGTGTTGCCAAGTCCGAAAATCTAACAATTTGGACAGTCCAGTCTCTCAATAGAGCTTTATTGTTTTCAACTCTCCTGGCTGCCAGGAATAAAGTATATGAGGAAACTATTGCAAATACTAGAATTTAAAAAGGTGTCAGGAAATATTCCTAAAATATCCCTAGTACTTATTATATTTTTGTTCCCCTTAGCACTGAAGGCTGCCCAGGAATCCTTCAAGAAGTTCAATAAATAGGTGTTTATCGGCCTAACTTCTCAGTCCCCAAATAGAAATAACACCTGCAGTATTCATATCACAACATTATTTTAAACATCCAAATTTTAACTTGTTTCAGGAAACAAAATTAAAAAAAACATATGCACATAAATTTGTTTATTTATAATAATAAAAGTAGAAAATAAGACATTTAGGATGATGGAAGCAAATTTTTAAATATTATAGACATTTTGCCATTTAACATTATAAAAGGAAGAAGTAGGATGAAAAAAGTTATAATAAAAACCTAAAGGGACCAAAAAATATGCCACTACTGTTTTGCAGTTGGAAAAGCAAAAATAATACACTTTAAGGCACCAAGAGAAAACAAAATCCAATTCTAGCAATGGCTTGAATAAAAACAGAGGAAAGAAGGAAGAAAGAACTCTGATTGAGGATAAGACCAAGCTTAAAACGTTTATGAAAACACTCTCTACTAACAGGGAGAGAGAGAGAGTGCAAGAGAGAGAGAGTATGAACTGAGTATTAAAAAACTCTCCGTTGCCATTTATCAAATTGTGTTAAGTGGTGAACTACCCCAAATTCTAGAGCTTTAGGATGTTACTTTTTCTATTCTCAGCACTTTGTGATATATTTTCTTCCATGTGTTCTATTTTATTTTACTCTTCTTTGAGAATGTGTTTTTTTTTTTTTTTTTTTTTTTTTTTTTTTTTTTGTATAGATTCAGAGGTACATGTGCAGGTTTGCTACATGGATATATTGCATAGTGGTGGGATTTGGGCTTCTGATATACCCATCACCTAAACAGTGAACACTGTATCCAATAGGGAATTTTTCAACCCTCACTCTCCTCCCACTCTCTCAAGTTTTGGCATCTCCAGTGACTACTATTTTTTTTTTTTTTTTTTTTTTTTTTTTTTTTTTTTTTTTGAGACAAAGTTTCACTCTTGTTGCCTAGGCGGGAGTGCAGTGACTTGATCTCAGCTCACTGCAACCTCTGCCTCCCGGGTTCAAGTGATTCTCTTGCCTCAGCCTCCTGAGTAGCTGGGACTACAGGTGTGCACCACCACGCCCAGCTAATTTTTGTTTTTTTAGTAGAGACAGGGTTTCAACATGTTGGCCAGGATGGTCTCAATCCCTTGACCTCTGGATGCACCCACCTTGGCCTCCCAAAGTGCTGGGATTATAGGCGTGAGAGCCACCACACCCAGTCTGCTATTTCTTTCTGTATGTTCTTGTGGACCTGTTGTTTAGCTCCCACTTATAAGTGAGAACATGTAGTATTTGATTTTCTGTTGCAGTTTTTCACTTAGAATAATGGCCTTCAAATCCATCCATGCTGCTGCAAAGACATGATTTTATTCTTTCTTACGGATGAGCGGTATTTCGCGGTGTATATATGCCACATTTTCTTTATCCAATCATTCATTGATGGACACTTAGGCTGATTCCATGACTTTGCTATTGTGAATAGTGCCATAATAAACATAAAAGTGCAGGTATCTTTTTGATAAAATGATTTCTTTTCCTTTGGGTAGATACTCAGCAGTGGGATTGCATGGTCAAATGGTAGTTTCTATTTTCAGTTCTTTAAGAAATACCCATCCTGTCTTCCACAGAAGTTACACTAATTTACATTCCCACTAACAGTGTATAAGTGTTCCCTTTTCTCTTCATCCTCACCAACATCTGTTGTTTTTCAGTTTTTTAATAATGGCCATTCTGACCGATGTAAGATGGTATCTCATTATGGTATAAGTTTGCACTTTTCTGATGATCAGTAATGTTGAGCCTTTTTTTCATATGTTTGCTGGTCACTTGTATTCTTTTGAGCAATGTCTAGTTGTGTCCCTTACCCACTTTTTAATAGGGTTGTTTGCTTTTTGTTGTTGTTGTAGAGTTGTCTGAAATCCTTGTAGATTCTGGATATTAGTCCTTTGTCAGATGCATAGTCTGGAAATATTTTCTCCCACTCTGTAGATTATCTGCTTACTCCATTGATTACTTCTTTTGCTGGCAGATGCTTTTTAGTTTAATTAAGTCTCATTTGTTTATTTTTGTTCTTGCTGCATGTGCTTTTGAGTTCTTAGTCATAAATTTTTTGCCTATGCCAATATTCTGAACAGTTATTCCCATATTTTTTCTAGGACTTTCATAGTTTCATGTCTTATATGTAAGTAACTCACACTGAGTTAATTTTTGTATACGGTGAGAGACAGAGGTCCAGTTTCATTCATGCCTGTATTTTGTAATTCCTTCAGTGAATTTTTCAAATCCAGAAATTCTGCTTTTTTTTTTTTAAGATATCTATCTCTTCTTTCATATGCTACATTGTTTTCCTGATTTTGTTTCATTGGTTTTCAACTTTCTCTTGGACCTCACTGAGCTTCCTTGTAATCCATATTTTTAATTGTTTATCTGTCATTTCAGAATTTTCATTTTGGTTAGAATCCATTGCTACGAGCTGGTGTGATCCTTTGGGGATGTCTCAACACTGGTTTTTTCATGGTGCCAGCGTTCTTATACTGGTTTCTTCTCATCTGGAGAAGGTGTCACTTCTTGTTTTTGATTTACTTTCATTTACATGGGATTATTTTCCACATGACGGTGTGGAAATCAAATACTACAGTTGAGTAGGGTCCTTTGGCTTTGATTCTTTAGCCTTGGTGTACTTCTCATTAGCATGTTTTGTATAGGGCCTTGCAGTTCAACCTCCAGACCAGTAGGTGGTGCTTATGGGCAAAAGCTGTCTGTCACAGAAGCAGATGGCTATTTGCTTGATCTTGGTTTATTGGGAGGAGCTGAAACACCAAGCTCACCCATGAATACTTCAATGATGCGCATAGGCACCAGCTCTGACGGGAGTGACTGAAGGAGCTCCTGGTGAAATGTGCCAAGGTTTCTGCAGTTGGAGAGGGGGCTCCACCAGCTCCACATCCTGGGCAGACAGGAACACAGCCTCTTTCTGTATCACACCCTTGTCTCAGGGCTGATGACTCTCAGTTCAGACAGACACTGTCATCTAACGCCAGGCCACAGTGTCACTGAAAGCCAGGGAAAACACCTGTCCCGTGATTCTTCACTGGAGTGGCTTCAGCGTGGGATCTCTTCCCTCAGCTCAATATAGACAGCTTTGTGGCTCTCCTGTTCTCCAATGTAGGAATACTGCTGCTTCATAGAGAGAGGGGTAATGGTTCTGCCTTTCAGTACATGCAGGTGGGAGTCAGCTGTGGTGGTGTCAGCTGATTGGATCAGCTCAACCTCAGACCACGGAGGGAATGATCAGGTGCCATCACTGGGCTAGGCAATCCTCTAATCCTCAGGTTCCTCAATGGCTCCCTGGGCAATGGGCATAAGTCCTGGGGGGACTAAACCAGGACCAGACAAGCAAACATGTCTTCAAATTCCCAGAGTTCAGGTATTGGCTGTGATAGGAAGGGGTGGGCTGGCCCCTAGGCCGCTGGCAAAAGGCTTCAGAAAGGGCAGGCAGACAGCTCAGGCAGCTGCGGAATATTCCATCAGCATGAGCAGTGGAGGCAGGCAGCTACAAGGTGCATGGCCAACTCATACCTAACTCTGGCAGAAACAGTGGTGGATTTGGTCACTGTGGTCCATGCAGGTGCTGGTCTCCCTGTTCCCACCCTACAACTGCTGCTAATAAGATGAAAGCAGGAGCCCCAGGGCAGAATGCAGGCCTCTGGGGACTAGGCTTTCAAAAGGGTGCTAGGCAACAGCAAAATGCTCAGGCAGGGGTAGCCTGAGCATTTTGTGAGAGCAGTGAAAGCTAACAGCTGTGGGGCCCGGGGCCCATGGCCCACTCGCACCTTCCTCCCACAGAAGCAGTGGTGGTATCCACCACTGAGGTATGCAAAGGTGTCCTGTCTTCGCACTCCCTCCCTGGCCTGGCAGTGGTGGTGGCAGTTGCAGCAACAGCAGCAGGATCCCCAGGGCAGATTGCAGGCCTCTGGGGGCTGGGCTCTCAGAAGGGTGCCAGGGCACAGCCAAAATGCTCAGGCAGAAGCAAGGTGGCTGTACAGTGAGTCTAGGGATGGCAGGTCCCCCTTAGTGGGAGCAGTGAAAACAGGGGTGCTCAGTGTGCTTGCTTCTCTACCCTGCAGCAGCAGTAGCAGTGATACACATCTTTGGGGTGTGCAAAAGTACTTGACCACCCCACTCCCTCCTGGCACTGCAACAGCAGCCGGTACCAGGCTGCAGCATTTCAAGGATCAAAAGCCTGTGAATTCTAGGTGGGCCCAAGCAGTGCCTCTGCACAATCTCCAGGCAGTTCCCTGTGTTAGACTGGAGGCCCCAGGGGTTCAGGGAGCTCTCCCATAGCTAGGATTGTAAAAGTCCATGGTGGAGTGAAGCCCCAGGGGTTGCTCACTCAGCCTTTCGCCATGTCAGGGAGCTGCTACTGGCTCCATGCCAATCCCAGCTCAGTAGGCTGCCTGGCTTCGCTTTTCTTTGCTTTCCGTAATTCCTATCACTTCTCTGATGAATTCCAGCGTGCTATCTCGTTTAGATGACCTATTCAAAGTGTTAATATTTACTATTTTGATTCATCTCCATGGAAGAGGAACCCACTAGCTGCTTCTAGTCAGCCACCTTGAAGCAGAAGCCCTTATTTTACTTTTATTTGTACTTTTTCTTTCAGAAAACTTTTTTAATATTGTCATTAAAATGGTAAATTTGCAACTTTAAGTGAAATCTAGTTTAGAATTGACGAATTATTCGTGATGATATTCACATCATGAAAGTACTCAATAGCAACCAGCCAAAGACATTACTTTGATGCATAAAAATGTCCTGTGTCTGTTTCTGCAATATATTTCAGGATAAAACAGAAATTGTTTCTATAGTGGATTTTCACATGGAACAAGTAAAATGTTCTTGACTGAATGTGTTGGCTTTCTATTAAAGGGCATATTTTCTTCCAACAAACCATTAGTTTACCAGTGTTGACGTTAGAAACAGCTCCTTACTAAAAATAAAAATGTACCATGATTGGATCTCCGCTTTTAAGTGGATTTCTAGTAACTATGATACTTGCATGAAGTTCAGGTTGGAGTCGATCACTAATACTATCCTAGCATAAAAATTGAGATACAGATTTATTATTTCTAAGCCTAAAATATATTACTGTATAGGTTTGAAAATGTAATTCAGCTCAATAAGTACAATATTCACAGTTAAGAAGTAAACTGGTCCCACCATCCTCTAATTACCCCAAACATTTCTCCCCTTATAATTATTCTAGAGACTTAGTTTCCACAGCAGGAGAAATAAGGAGCTTAATTATCTGGAAACACAGCTATCCTTTCATTGTTCTCCTACTCAATAATGTTATAGAATTCATCCTTTTTTTAGATTTGATTCCAAAAACTAATCACTTTTCCAACTTTGGCCCCCACTGTTACCCAATTTGCAGTTATTTTCTAATCTGTTTTCTAAAACGGACCATACTCAGACTTCTTGTGTCTTTATATAGCTGTTATTCCTAGGACACCCCCCTTTGTCTCTGTATCTAAACTCTACCTGTACTTTAGGAGTCATCTCAAGGTCCTTTTTCTTTGGGTAGCCTTCCCCCAGCGTCTCTACCTCTTATTGACTTTCCCTTTTCAGAACTTTTAATCCCGGGGCATGGCACTTACTCATTTGCATTAATGATCTATACTGTACCTTCTTTTCTGATGCTTTCATGTGTGCTAGTCTTGGGACTAGAGGGAGACTATAAATTCATTGAAGACAAGGGTATAGTTTATTCTTTTTATACTGTGCAGTAAATTTCAAAACAAAACTAGCATAGGGATTTGCAAAGAATAAGTGCTTAATAAATATTAATGTTAATTCTTATAAGATCTTTAAATATTTGAAAGATGAGAACAACCCTTAAGTTCGAACTTTACATTTGTTTATGATGGCCATCATGCCATTGAACCTGTTTTGATCCCTAGTCAACCTATTCAATATAAAGGAATGAAGAATCATCAAATACTTCCAGCTGAATACCTGTACCCTTTCCAGTAACAATCATATAAATTTTCCTCCATCAAAGTTAGTTAACCTCACAAAAAGGAAAAGGATTTTTATTCTGTGTGTTGAGTAGGTGGAAGAACAGCTACATCATTCATTTATCATTTGAGGTCTTTATTCATTTAACAACTATTTATTGGAAGCCTACTATATATAAAAGATAAACCTAGTATGGAGCAAATGCTCCAACTCTATGGTCCATCAGAATATTCCATCAGCATGAGAAGTGGAGGCAGTCAGCTATAAGGTGCATGGCCCACTCGTACCTCCCTCTGGCAGAAACAGTGGTGGAATTGGTCACTGTGGCCCATGCAGGTGCTGGTCTCCCTGTTTCTGCCCTACAACTGCTGCTATTAAGATGAAAGCAGGAGCCCCAGGGCAGAATGCAGGCCTCTGAGGGTCCACTATGGTCCATTCCTTTATGCCTTGAAAATCTTCCAGTTTTCTCATGTCCTCTATTAAATGCAGATATACCAGAGAAAAGAAATGTTTTGAACCACTATTAGGCAACAACTGTCAGGATCATTTGACCACCTTCTGAATGAAAGAACAGCACCTAGCAAGTCAGTAACAGAGAGGACACTGAAGGCAGTGTGATAAGTGCTAAAGACAAACCTCATCTATAATCTGCCTAGGAAATTCCCAAATTCCATTGTATACATGTGGGCAAGGGTAGATTCAACTCCCTCTCATTTCTCGATTTTTCTGGATCCAATATTCAAGTTTTCTTCAACTCTGGGCTATATATACAGATCTACATATACATACATATATACATATATGCATACACATGTGTGTGTGTGTGTGTGTGTGTGTGTGTGTGTGTGTGTGTGTGTATTTAAAAGGTCTTTCTTCCCAGGATAGACGATAGAAAGGCAATTTCCAAAATGGCCCAGATTGCCCACTAATGCACTCTTTATCCTAAACTTCCCAGTGACTTATGTTCCAGACTATTCTTTTTATAATATTTGCCTTTAGAAAGTCTTAATCCTTATTCCCAACTGGATTCAAGTACAATCACTTTAGTAACTTGGTGATATGGTTTGGCTGTGACCCCATCCAAAATCTCATCTTGAATTGTAATCCTCATAATCCCCACATGTCAAGGGTGGGACCAGGTGGTAGCAATTGTGTCATGCGGGTGGTTTCCCTCATGTTGTTCTCGAGATAGTAAGTCTCACAAGATCTGATAGTTATATCACTATCTGGCATCTCCCCTGCTTGCATCTCTCCATCCTGAGGCCCTGTGAAGAAGGTGCCTGCTTCTCCTTTGCTTTCTGCCATGATTATAAGCTTCCTGAGGCCTCTACTCAGGAAAGTTTAACTGTGAGTCAATTAAACTTATTTCCTTTATAAATTACCCAGTCTCAGGTATTTCTTCATAGAAGTATGAGAACGGACTAATACACTTCAAAAAGAAAAAAAATTATTTATTTGTTACCCTCAATAGCTTACTTAATCATTTGTCCTTGTCTAAACAATGCATGTTGAGACCCTAGGCAAGTATAATTCTGTTGTCTAACCTAAGAGAAAGAAGTAGACTTTTTTTTTCATTTCATAAAGGAAAAGCTAAACTTCTGTAAAATGCCAATACAAATATCAACACATGTTATGTTTAATTAGTTGGACTAATATGAATGATCAGGTCATGGGAATGTCTGTGTATCGGCTTTTTAAGATTTTTATACTGATCTTTGAGAACTGAGCAGTGCGGTTTTGCTGCCCTCTTGAGGAAAAACAAGAATCATTACACCTACTAATTTAGTAGTTTTTTATGTTCTCATTATGCTTATTGGAACTGATTAAATTACTATTAGTTAAGCCACAAATTAAAATAAGTTTTGCAATAATAATTGTCTATTAAACATCTCAAATTATATCCTCATGAGTAAACAAAGAAAAAGAATAAACATCTCAAAGAAACTTACAATCACTATATTATTAAACTTCAAAAATAACCAATAAAAGGTATTGGGTCTACTATTTGCCCTTTCTGGACAATCAACATGGAATAATCATTTACTCAAAGGAACTCAGAAAGTGTGTGGTTCACTTAGAGTCTTGGATTGCCTGTATAGAATGTTATGAATAAAATAACAAAAATAGGAATCATCCAAATCTATTATAAATAAATTTATTCTTTTACTTGCAGATGAATTTAAAATTTGTGGATGCTAACATACTAAGTTCCTATAATTTAAATCTTTTTCCCAATTCATGACAATAAAAAAGCAAACTCCATAAGGAGTAACTCCTTGTTCATTTATTCAACAAGCATTTATTCAAAACCTTCTATGTACTTTTTATGAATAATGCCAAAGGTCAGTTGAGAAATCAATGAGTTATTTAATTCTTTCCTATTTACCCTCTGACACTTCAAATGTGTGACCAAATTTACACTCAGCATGAAAGTCAGCTATCAGGAAACTGGTCCGGGTGCATACATCTTCACCCATTCTCCACCTGAGTAATCAAACCATTAATATGTAGTAAGAGCTCTCTGCCTGCACAGTTCTAAAATTTTAAACTGAGAGTCAACTCTCAGTGGAGTCAACTTTCATGTTATGGACCAGTCACAGGTTTGGGTATGTGCACTGTATTATGGTACCAGAGTGACCACTAGAGGTCGCATCAGGTGGAATTTACGGAGGCTGCTCATATGCAGAATTGACTGTCCTCAGGAGTGTGTCTTTTCCTTTCTTCCACCCCACATCGCCACTAGTGCCCCCTCCCTTGAGCTTTGTTGCCCAGATTGCTCACTAATGCACACTTTATCCTAACCTTCCAGTGACTTATGTTCCAGACTATTCTTTTTATAATATTTGCCTTTAGAATGTCTTGATCCTGATTCCCAACTGTATTAACTAATTCAGACCACAGGCTTAATGAGTGATCATTGATTGATGTCTTTGTCTTCTCATGTAGCAATTTTTTAAACAGAGCCAGATAAGGACAAGCTTTGTGGTAACAGAATGATTAGCAGTGCACCTACTTGGTTTTACAAGGTGGATATGATGATCATGTACAAAAAAGAAAAACTTATTTCTATAGACTTATTAATTTCTACCCTGAATGAAATATCAAGCATGTATTATTGATTTTCTGTTATGTTCAGCTAAAAGTCCTTCAATCTAGAGATTTCAGATAATAAAAAGTCCAGGTCAGAACAGTCCAGACTAATGGTATAATGACAATCTTCATTTCAAGTTAAAACTTCTCTCTCCCAGCTTCAGGCTTGGAAGCCCGCAGTGGGCAAATAGGATGAAGCTGGCTTCCTTTCTCTTCCTTGTTCACCCCCCTCTCCTGCTAGGTCAGGCCCAGGGAAGAGGAGTTGGCAGGAAAGTGCACAGCTGCTCCATGGTGACACAGTCATGATCTCATATCATTTCTCTCCGGTCTCCAAAGCTGATTCTCCTCTAAAGGGTCTCTGGAGACAGCCCTCGGACACCCTCGCACTAGAGTGCACCAACTGCCTCTCCTCCCGCAGGCCGCTTACTGCTCCTCCCTGCTGGCCCCTGGGCTTCTGGCTGCCCATTTCTCTCCTCAAGTCCCTTCACCATTAGCTATACTCCAGCGGAGGATGCAGACTAGCTCTCTTTTCTGCAATCACACAGCTTTCACAGGATATGCTACTTTTATTCTCCCCCTTGTGTACATGCCTTTGCTCCCTGTTTAGCACTTTGTACGGTGCTACCGGGCAGAGGCACCTCCAGCCACAACCTCTCACCTTTAGCTTCCTCAGGCATGAGCCAAATATCAGACTCTCTATCCTTCCAACTCCAAGAGACCCTCACATTCCTCAACATCCTTCTTCTCTTCCAAAGAAAGGGAGAGGAGAAGAGCAGCATGTCAACAACACTCTCCAAAGAATTCCTGACTCTCAGCTTCTTTGACTTCACCCTGTTTCGAAACTCAAGTAAGTGATTGTTTGAACCTGACTTTGCGTCACCATCTTTCTAGTTCCACAAGAATAGTTTGGCACCTTTTCTAAAATACTGGGCTACTTAAGAACCAGTATTTTGTTCCTGGCCTTTGGGACTTGTATAAAACTGAAGAATTGGCCAGGCACAGTGGCTCACGCCTGTAATCCCAGCACTTTGGGAGGCTGATGCAGGCGGATCACGAGGTCAGGAGTTTGAGACCAGACTGGCCAACATGGTGAAACCCCTTCTCTACTAAAAATACAAAAAATTAGCTGAGTGTGGTGGTGGGTGTCTGTAATCCCAGCTACTCAGGAGGCAGAGGCAGAATTGCTTGAACCTGAGGGGTGGAGGTTGCAGTGAGCCAAGATCGTGACCCCGCACTCCAGCCTGGGTGACAGGGTGAGACTTCGTCTCAAAAAACAACAACAACAACAACAACAACAAACAATGAAGAATTAGGGAAAATGTTATATAAAATGTCCTCTGTGACCTTGTGGGAAAGTTGTTACATCTTTTTACTTATTTTATTTTACAAATCTGTAAAATTGAGCCCATGCTTACATCTACCTCATAGGGCAGTTGTCAGAATTTAGTGTGATAATGCAGATTTTGGCAGGAAAAAAAAAAAAGAGGCAGAATAAGACAAAGTCTGCTTTAAATAATGGAAAAGCTTGTGAAAGGAAACTAAATCTTGAGGCCCCCAAATCACTAAGCTAAATGGAAAAGTCAAGCTGGGAACTACTTAGGGCAAACCTGCCTCCCATTCTACTCAAAGCCACCTGTGCTCTGACCACCTTGGGCACATGTTGTCAAGACCTCCTGAGGCTGTGTCACGGGTGCATGTTCTCCACCTTGGCAAAATAAACTTTCTAAATTAACCGAGACCTGTCTCAGATATTTGGAGTTCACAACCTTTAGGAGCTACATCTCAGTGCATTCAGTAAAAGAACAAACTTAAAGCTAAGACCTCATAAGGAATGTCACCCCACATTCCTGATATCTATGTAAAATGGTGCTTTTGTTATTGTGTTTAATTTCCACATACATAGCAGTAATACTATCATACTACATTGGCAATGTGAGGTTTAGAATATCCCTTTATTTAATTAAAGTACTTCATAGATAAGTGTGCTAACAACCTTATCAGAGCTACCACTGATGAGTTCCAAACCAGATTTATCAACCCATCTTGAGCATCTCCTCTGATTCTTAAGCCTCACCTATTTTGTGGGCCATTGGCTGCTTGCTCTGTAGTAACTGCAGCCACAGCAAGTCATGCTAGGCTGTCCAGCCATCCAGAATCCCTGGGTCCTCACTCCACCTCTAAAGCAGTGGAGCAATGTTATAAATTTTCCCTGGAATGACCTTTAGCCAGCAGGAGACAGGAGACATGAGTCAGCTCACAGATAAATTTCCCCCACAATTTTCCATCTGATGGGCTGTTCTGAGGTACATTTTTTTTTTTTTTAGAGACATGTAGCAGTGGCCCACTTGGTATATATCACCTTGAATTTGCTTCTTATCCTTCTCTGTCTCACTTCCTCTTTTCTTCACTCTAACTGCACTGCCATGTACCTCCTAATTAAGCATTATAACTTCAGGTTTGCCTAAGATTCTTTCGGTTAAGTTGAACATGAACTGTTAACAAGAAACCACAAATAGCATCATATTTCATAACTTTTCCTTTATTGTGGAATAAATCTGGACAGTGAATTTATTCTTCTTCTTGGAAAAAAATAGAAATTTGGAGTGTTCACTGAGATAATTTGGTAAAGCACTAAATGTTTATTACTACTCACAGTATGATTAATTTAAACATCTGCTGTCCACATGCTGCATCAACCTAGTCCAGCTTAGCATTATCTCTTGCCTGGACTTGTACCAAAAATTCCTAGCTAGCCTTCCTGATGCTAGCCTTAACCTGTTTCAACACATTGTCCTCCCTGCTGCCAGAATGATTCATCAGTCAGGATATACTAACTGCTGTAATAAACAACTCCACAACACCCTGAGTCTCAAAGCTTAACACAGCTTCTGCTTGTTTCTCACACATGTCTCAATTCAATGAGAGACAAAGATGGATAAATGTCTATTCCACCTAATCTTTTAAGGACTTGCTTCCTTCTCCTAGCGGCTCCTTCATCCCCCTAGAGTTTACATCCTATTCTAGATACTGTACCTCCCACCTGCCAAGTAGCAAAGAAAGAAAGAATGGAAGATTGTGCACAAGAGGGTTAGACCCCCAGCCTATAAGGGGCACACATCATTTCTGCCCAACACATCCTGTGATGGTTAATTTTATGTGTTATCTTAGATGATGTTTTTGAATGGTATTAACATTTAAAACAGTGAACTTTGCATAAAGAAGATTGCCCTCCTATAATATAGATGAAGCTCATGCAATCAGTTGAAGGCCTGAATAGAACAGAAAGACCAGCCTCCTCAAGCAAGAGGGAATTCTTCAGCAAACTATGTTCACATTTCATTGGCATCAGAGGCTCTCCTGAGCCTCTGCCTGCCACTTCACGCTGCAGATTTTGGACTTCCCAGTCTCTATAATCACATGAAACAATTTCTTATAATGAATCTGTTTCTGTCTATCTATCTATCCATCCATCCTATTGGTCCTATTTACCTTGTGAGTCCTGACTAATACACACCCTTGGCCAAAAGTTAGGTATATGGACCCTAACTGCAAGGGAGCTTGGAAATGTAGCTTGTAGAAAAGAAGCAAGACATGAACAGTGGCAGCAAAACTTTCAAAAATAGACATATGAACATATAACTTCCCTGTATTAAATCCATCTTTTTATTGCCCTTGGAACAATATGAAAACTTACTATGAAGCTGTCAGTTCTTCAGATCCTTATCTTTGTCTTCAGTGGGGCCTCTGACTCTCTCACTAGCAGTATACAGTCAGATGTATTTACTCCAATAGATCTGACTCTCTATTGACTCCAGCTCTTCCTCATACACTGTTAATAATAATAGCTACCATTTATTGAGCATGTGCTATCTGCCAAGCACTGTCTCAAAAACGTAAATGCATTTTCTTGTTTAATCCTTACAACAACTTGTGAGTTTAGTATATGATATGGTTTTTCTGTGTCCCCACCCAAATATCATCTTCAATTATAACTCCCACAATTCTCATATGTCATGGGAGGAACCCAGTGGGAGGTGATTAAATTATGGGGGCGGATCTTTTCTGTGCTGTTCTTGTGATAGTGAATGAGTCTCACAAGATTTGATGGTTTTAAAAATGAGAGTTTCCCTACACAAGCTCTCTCTTTGCCTGCTGCCATCCATGTAAGACGTGACTTGCTCCTCCTTGCCTTCCACCATGATTGTGAGGCCTCCCCAGCCATGTGAAACTGTAAGTCCATTAAACTTCTTTCTTTTATAAATTGCCCCGTCTTGGATATACCTTTATCAGCAGCATGAAAACTGACTAATACAGTAAATTGGTACCAGTAAAGTGGGGTGCTGCTGAAAAGATACCCAAAAATGTGGAGGCAACTTTGGAGCTGGGTAACAGACAGAGGTTAGAACAGTCTGGAGGGCTCAGAAGAAAACAGGAAAATGTGGAAAGTTTGGAACTCCCTAGAGACTTGTTGAATGGCTTTGAACAAAATCCTGATAATGATATGGACAATGAAATCCAGGCTAAGGTGATCTCAGATGGAGATGAAGAACTTCTTGGAAATTGGAGCAAAGCTGACTCTTGTTATAGCAAAGAGACCGGCAGCAATTTGTCCCTGCCCTAGAGATTTGCGGGACTCTGAACTTGAGAAAGATGATTTAGGGTATCTGGCAAAAGAAATTTATAAGCAGCAAAGCATTCAAGAGGTGACTTGGGTGCTGTTAAAATAATTCCATTTTAAAAAGGAAACAGAGCATAAAAGTTTGAAAAATGTGCAGCCTGACAATGAGATAGAAAAGAAAATCCCATTTTCTGAGGAGAAATTCAAGCTGGCTGCAGAAATTTGCATAAGTAACAAGGAACCAAATGTTAATCCCCAAGACAATGGGGAAGATGTCTCCAGGGCATGTCAGAGACCTTTGTGGTTTGCGGCAGCCCCTCTTATCACAGGCTTGGAGGTTTAGGAGGAAAAAATGGTTTCATGGGCCAGGGCCAGGGTCCCTCTGCTGTATGTAGTTTAGGGACTTGGTGCCCTGCATCTCAGCTGCTCCAGCCATGACTAAAAGTAACAGCTTGGGATGTTGCTTCAGAGGGTGGAATACCAAACCTTGGCAACTTCCACATGGTGTTGAGTCTGCAGGTGTACAGAAGTCAAGAATTGAGGTTTGAGAACCTCTGCCTAGATTTCAGAGGATGTATGGAAATGCCTGGATGTCAGGCAGAAGTTTGCTGCAGGGGCAGAGTGCTCATGGAGAACCTCTGCTAGAGCAGTGCAGAAGTGAAATGTGGGGTCAGAGCCCCACACAGAGTCCTTATGGGGGCACCACCTAGTGCAGCTGTGAGAAGAGGGCCACTATCCTCCAGACCCCAGCATGGTAGATCCACCGACAGCTTGCACTATGCACCTGTATTTACCCTGCAAAGCAACAGGGGCAGAGCTGCCCAAGGAGATGGGAGCCCAACTCTTGCATCAGCATGACCTAGGTGTGAGGCACGGAGTCAAAGGAGATCATTTCGGAGCTTTAAGATTTGACTGCCCTGCTGGATTTCTGACTTACACGAGGCCTGTAGCCCTTTGTTTTGGTCAATTTCTCCCATTTGGAATGGCTGCATTTACCCAATTCCTGTACCCACATTGTATCTATGAAGTAACTAACTTACTTTTGATTTTACAGGCTCATAGGCAGAAGTGACTTGCCTTATCTCAGATAAGACTTTGGACTGTAGACTTCTGAGTTAATGCTGAAATGAGTTAAGCCCTTGGGGGACTGTTGGGAAGGCATGATTGGTTTTAAAATGTGAGGACATGAGATTTGGGAGGGGCCAGGGTGGAATGATATTGTTTGTCAGTGTCCCCACCCACATCTCATCTTAAATTGCAACTCCCACAATTCCCATAGGTCATGGGAGGAACCCAGGGAGAGGTGATTAAATTATGGGGGCAGATCTGAATCTCAAGAGATTTGATGGTTTTAAAAATGGGAGTCTCCCTACACAAGCTCTCTCTTTGCCTGCTGCCATCCATGCAAGGCGTGATTTGCTCCTCCTTGCCTTCTGCCATGACTGTGAGACCCCAACCTCACGCCATGTGACCTGTAAGTCCATTAAACTTCTTTCTTTTGTAAATTGCCCGGTCTCAGGTATGTCTTTATCAGCAGTGTGAAAACGGACTAATACAGTATAATAACTACTTTACAGATGGAAAAACTGTGGCACAGAAAAGTTAGGTAGCTCACACAAGGTCAGATAGCAAGTAAACAGTAAAAAATAAAATATTTAAACCCCTCATCAAACCTGAAAACCCTCCTCACCCCCAGTTTCCCTTTGCCATACCCCACCAGCATCAGCCTCTTCATCTGCCTAACACCTTCCTTTTCCTCAGGATATCTATTTAAACCTCTCTTGTTTCAGGAGCAATTTATGACTCCATAGACTTCACAAGGTTTATCTACTAAAGCTTTCATGGGATCTTTCACTTCCCATATCATAGCACGTTTATTATAACTACTTGTCTAATTGTTCATCATCTCCTTTAGAGTTTAGCTTCAAGTATGGCAGAACCACACACACATACACACACACACACACACACACACACACACACGCATATCAGAGAGAGACAACAGAAGACTTCATTTTTACAATGTTAACAAAAGATAAAATATGCAGTGTGCTAAGTATCACTCATTTACCCCCTGTAGATCTACTCTTTATTCTTCTCTTCTCTGTGTCCCAGGAGATTGACATTTCTGAACCACATCAATGGTTACCTTTCTTCTCTGGCTTCTGTTGGATTTGGCCAGTAGAAGGCACTGCCAGGTAATCAGATGGCAAGAGAAGAGCAAGGTCAGGGTGTGTCCTTCCCTGGGTTGACTGCATTCCTCTACAGATGGCCACCCACTGTGTAGGGCATGAATGTCTTCTAAGTATCCCCTCCCGAGTCTGGTACACTCCTTCCACCTTCTTGCTACTCTCTGCAATCACTAGCCCCAGGATATTTTACTGCCTGTGTTCTTCAGGGTTCTTCAGAGAAACAGAATCAATAGTGCATGGATATAGATATAAATACACGAGAGGAGACTTACTATGGGAATTGGCTCACACATTTATGGAGGCTGAGAAGTCCCACGATCTGTCATCTTCAAGCTGGAGAACCAGGAAAGCCAGTGAAGTAGCTCAGTCTGAGTCCAAAGGCCTGAGAGCCTGGGCAGGATTGCTGGTGCAAGTCTCAGAGTCCTAGGACCAGAGAACCTAGGGTTCTGATGGCCTATGGCAGGAAAAGAAAGTGTTTCAGTTCCAGAAGACAGAGAGTGAATCTGATTTTCTTCTGCCTTTTTGTTCTATCTGGGCCCTGAGCTGACTGGATGGTCCTCACTCACATTGAGTGAGAGTGGATCTTCCTTATACAGTCTGCTGGCTTAAATGTCAATCTTTTCCAAAATCACCCTTATAGACCCAGAAATAATCCTTTACCAGCTCTCTAGGTATTACTTAATCCAGTCAAGTGTACACCTAAAATTAGCCTTTACACTGTCCCTTGTTGAGTCTCCTTAACCCTTTCCTCACCTTTGAAAATAATCATTTCATCAAACTCCCCTCCATTAGCCCTTCTGAATATCTGCTATACCTTTCTTGCTGGGATTCTGACTTATACACAGGAAACCTAATGAGAAATGTGCAAAATTTATGTGAAGAAACTATATAACACTAGTAATGGAAAACAACAAAAATAGGTATGAACAAATAAAAAAAGCATACCATATTTCTGAATAGGAAAAATCAACATGATAAAAGTATAAATCTCCATTAATTAATTCATAATTTTAAATTGATTCTAGTAAAATACTAGCAATAATTTGAACTACTGAAGCTAATCTTAAAGTTTCTATAAAATATAAGCAAAATATTTTTTAAAATCTAAAAAAGAAGAGTAACAAGGAGGAAGTAGCCCTACAAGTCATAAAATATATTACAAAGCTACAATATTAAGAAAATACAGTGCCTGTTCAAAAATAGATAAATAATTCACTGGGATAGAAAAGAAAGTCCAAATATAGACCTAAATATATAAAATAATTTTTAGTATGTCATGTGATGTTGTTTTAAATCAGTTGAAAAAAAATGGATTTGCAATAAATGACTTGGAGACAACCTGGATATAAACTGGGAAAAAATAAGCTTCTTTTTCTTAATCTCAGTTAATTTGGGCTCGCTTGCCACTTTCCTCTGAGGTTGTATTTAAGTTCTGGGGCTATTTGCAGTATCCAAGCATCAGAAGGAGACCATCTGGCTCTGTGTGTAATCTGAGCCTGGGGACACACACTGGTATACCCATTGCCTTCTCTGAAGGAGACATGCCTCATCCCTGTCTGCAGGGCTCCTTCAGGTCCAACACAATCTCTGCTGCTTCTGGGAGACTACTGGAGATTAAGACTCATTCTACGTTCATACCATGCTGGGGTACAGAACATCTGTATGATTGTCTAAGGTACCAGGTACCTAGACATGTCATGCAGTCATTTCTTCCCAAATATGACACTTAAGGAGAATGGTTGTGTTAAGTGTTCTTAATAGTCCTATATACCGGAATGTATCTCTCTAATGACTAAAGCATTGTTAGTTTATAGGCTTATAAGCTCAAAGACAGGCAGCACAGCGGCTAAGTCAGGATTCATCCAGGCGACAGAGGCAGATGGGATCTTCTCATCTCTCCAGTGTTACTCCTAGGGAGCAAGGCATAGATCCCTTTATTCACAAATTTCACAAATTCATCTGAATTTTTCTATCTGCCTGGAAAAGCTCTAACCTCCTCCAATCCTCAGCTCTGGCTTTATATTCTCTTTGAGGCTTAGCATTCTGGAAAAGGAAAGCCTGGGAAAGAATGGAAACAAATATGATTTCACCAAACCTTCAAGATCCACATTCCTCTATAGGAAATGAGCACAGAACAGCACAGCTTCTTGAAGAGAGGAAAGGGAAAAAGGATGAAAGCAAATAATCAGGAGAGAAAACACTGAGAGTTCAAAAGTCTATAAGGTACCATATTTATCATGTAAAAAGATCACTTAAACAGGTATTTTATGTCACAACAAAACCAACTAGAGAATCAACTGGTCCACATGATGATGATAATACATAAGCATATCCATGAGTAAAAGAGGGAAAACAGAGATGAAATTCTTAAACCACGTTGGGCTTTGCTGAGGAATTCATTTGAAAGACTTCCACTAATAATGTATATTTCCAATTAGACATACTGAAGTACTTCATTAAATGGGAGAAATCTTCCTCAATTTTTTTTCCTGTTTCCTCTCCATTGCATCATTCTCAAATAGTACCCTTCCTTTTATTCACCTTCTCTTTACTTGCCCCTTGGGAAGAACTCTCCTCTCCTCCTCATATATGCGCCTCACCTGAAGATGCCACCACTGGGCCATTCAGTCAGTGACCCACCCACCATCTCTACCAGTTCCTTCCCCTCCTCACGCCAAAATGTGCAGGCTTCTTGTCTTACACCTACTTTCAACCCCTCCCACATGTGTATTCTCGATTTATCTTCCTGCCTTTACCAAAACCTCATTCTTTTTTTTTTTTTTTTTTTTCCTGTAAAATTTGATACACATCTTTTGCTTTGGAATTGAAGCTCTCCAGAATATGGCACTTGAAGAGAATGGTTGTGCTAAGTGTTCTTACTGGTCCTATATATGTATTACTAAAGTAGTATTAGAGTATAGGCCTATGAAGATCAAAGATGAGCAGCACAGTGTGTAACTCAGGTTCCAACCTGGAATCAGAAAGCACTCTGCACATCTGTAATACTGTGACATGTCTATTTGCCCTATCCATGGGGTGAGGTATAGAGGGCTGAGGAGCACAGAGTTTACATGCTTTCTCCAGGCCGACCACCGTCCCAGCATCTCAATGTGTACACCAGCCAGAAAGTTCTTCTAATACTATTGATTAGGGTCTGTTATGAAGGTTTCACTATATAGGCATGATTGATTAAATCACTGACCATTGGTGACTGAACTCAAATTCAACTCCTCTTCCCTTCCTATTGGTTGAGTGTTGGGGGTGAAAGTTCCAGCCCTCTCATCATGCCTTGGTGTTTCTGGTGACTCAAGCATTTGAGAAATGATTAGATCATGGAAGTGAAGCCCCCATCTTTGGGATTAGTGCCCTTATAAAAGAGGCCCTAGAGAGACCTATTACTCTTTTGCCATGTGAGACGAGGGTGAGGAGATACCATCAATAAAGAAGCGGGCCCTCACCAAACACAGCTGGCACCTTGATCTTGAACTTTGCAGTGTCCAGAACCATGAGAAATAAATATATGCTTCTGTAAACCCCCTGATTTATGGTATTTTGTTATGGCAGCCTGAATGGACTGACCTCCATTATTGCACAGTTGTCTTGTTTTCTTTCTGCAGTCTCACTCTTGCCCTGAAACCCTAACCTTTAGATTACTCCCTGTTCTGGTCTTGGCTCGGATGGCCTTCACATCCCCACATCATTAGTGCTTCCTTCCACTCCAAATCCAGATCCCAGTCCACCCTCGCAAAGCCACCAGCCCAGCTCCCAAGATCTTGTTTGAGATGGTTTTCTGTCATTTGCAAATAAAAGAATACTGATCCAATTCACAAATATCAACATGGTCTGTCATTTATTTTATACATTTTCCATTTTGCGCTAGATTTTCTACTCAATTCCATCACCAGCACTATCTGTTGACATTATTTTCATAGTTATTTTTCGTAAGGAAACATAGTCTTAATACTTCATCAATCATTATAATAAGTTCCTAGGAATAAACAGAGATAATACAGCCCCTGTAAACTGGAGATGCTACACAATATTCTAACCCTAAGAAAAAGGAAAACACTGTTGCCACTTGGGGTAAGGGGATCAGTGGACTTCATCTTGAGGTATAAGAACACTGTATTTGGTGGTTTGGCACAGTGAGTATATGAACAAGCTTTGGAACCAGGCAGACAGGGGTTTGAGTTTGCCATTTGCCAGTCCTATGACTATCTTAGGGTACAGTTTCTTCACCTGTAAATAGACACTTTACTTGTGCATCTCTTATAGAGCTTTCATAGAAAATAAGATAATGCATGTAATGCAATTTCCAAAGTTTCTGGTGCATAGTCAGACTGATAAAATGTTAGCTATTTTTGTTTTATTTTTATTGGAAATGGCAGAGGCTAGGAGATGAGATGAAAGCTGACATTACCCAGGACATTAGAAAATATGTCAAGGGTGAATTTATGAAATTGTTGGTCAAAATATTTTCTGTCATTTTGATAAATCACTGGAAGGATCTTGAGAACTATATATACCAATGACTCTAACATTAGCACTAGAAAAGACGGCACACTGTAATGAAGTTCAGAATATATATAGAGATATATACATACATACAGATATCCCTACAGATTTGAAACCACCTAAGAAAATGGCAACATGATTTCTATAAGTCACCCCTGACTTCAGCTGTTACCAACAAGTCACCAAATATTTAATCCCACATAGAGATACAAAACAATGTTTATAAATTATTTCATTATAGATGCAAGAATAACTTGCAGCCAACTCATGTGCAGGAAGTTCAAATCTGAGCCCACAAGTCACATGTGCAAGAATTAGAGCTTTACTTTTCTGAAATTCAACACATTGTCTGTCCATTTCAAACTCCCATTCAGGAACTAAATTGCAAGCTATTCAAGGCACCCTGCCTCCCACCCCTGATCCAGCCCACTTCCTCCCCTAGACCATGATGAGAGGAGTGAAGCAGGATCAAAAACAAGTGAAGAAGGATCAGTAACAGTACTCCTTGTAGTCAATCACAGCCTGAGACAGAAGAAAAACTCATTGATACCAATTCTGTCTTTACTTAATATATTAATATTTTATTCATAATGTACTTTTGTTTCATTTTGATATTTCAAATATGACATTAAAATATTGAGTTTTCAGGACTGGAGAACCAAATACAGTATATTCTCAGTTGTAAGTGGAAGCTAAGATATGATAACACAAAGGCATAAGAATGATATAACAGACCCTGGAGACTGGGGTGGGGGATGGTTGGGATGGGGATAAGGGATAAAGCACTACAAATCGGGTACAGTATAGGCTGCTCGGGTGACAGGTGCACTAAACTCTCAGAAATAACCATTAAAGAACTTATCCACATAACCAAAACCACCTGTATTCCAAAAACTACTGAAATAAAAATAAAATTTTAAAAAACTAACTAAATAAATAAAATAAAATACTGAGTTTTTTGGCACACCATTAAATGTCGCACCCAGGGATGGTGACACACTTGCTTTATCCAAATCCTAACCCTAAACCACACAGGTTGCTGACACATCATTTGGCCTCAACCTCAGGAATCTTCAAACTTGGTCATATTGAATCACTGCTATGCCCATTTCAAGGAGCTCAGAAAAACTGATCTGCTCTCCCATACCACTCTGAGGCTTCAGGTTAATTATCAGTATTGTCTGAGATACTTTCCCACTCTGTACTGCTCTTAGATACATAAGAAATTGTTCTACTCCTCCTCAGAGTACAAAGAGACAGGCAGGAACCCTAAAAGGATAACAGAAGCCCATCTTCCTGGATGCATCACACTGCAAATTTTACACTTGATGTGGAATATAAGAAGTCACTGGGTCCTCAGCAGTCCATCTATTTTCCCAGGCTTCACCTGGGAAGGGAGGCACAGATCCAGGGGCGTGCTGGTAAGTGTTTAACAACAGCTCTCCAGGATGTGGTGGGGGGACTGGCTTGTAGCATCTGCCCATTTCTGTAGATTAAAACTCTCACCATGGCTGATTTCAAGTTACCAATGTGACTTTTTGCGAACTTTAGCAAGTTCACAAAACTCCTAAAAATTTAACAATTGGCTCTAGCAATGGAACAAATCAGGTTCAGCAAACAGCAGCATAGTTCCCTTCAATTAATTATCTGAGACTCCAACTTATCTGAGGTTGCTATTTTCCTTTAAGGTGGCAGTGGCAGTCAACAAAGGGGAGAAATCAAGTGTCAGCCTCCAATTGTTAGTGATACCATTATCTAGCCTCTTGTTCACCTTCTCACTTTCTTCCTTCCTAGGTTCAGCAAATCAGAAGCAGGAAAAACAACTCTTTATCTCATCTTCAAAATCTATTATTTACCGCTAAATTCTAGTAGTGGAAATAGATTAGCCAAGAATTTAACTTTTGTGATCAGATCTGTCTGTATTGTCCCTTCTTAAGGCAATGAAGGCAGAACGCCTAACTGTCCTTATGGAGGAAATAGTTTATTATTCTATTTTAAATAATGCCTTTAATTATTTAGTATATTATTTTAATTATCGATTTAATATAATGCTTTTCAGCATATTTTTTTTTATTTTAAAATAAGTGGTTTCACCATTTGACGATGTCAAGAAATTTTTTTTCATCGCTCATATTCTCAGCCCTACACATATCTTATTCTAGGTTCCTCAGTATGTTGAGATGGTTTTTAATATTCCTGAGGGTGATTGGTTTCTTGTTTGTTTGTTTGTTTGTTTGTTTGTTTTGAGACACAGTCTTGCTCTGTCACCCAGGCTGGAGTGCAGTGGCCAGATCTCGGCTCACTGCAAGCTCCGCCTCCCAGGTTCACGCCATTCTCCTGCCTCAGCCTCCCGAGTAGCTGGGACTACAGGCGCCCGCCACCACGCCCAGCTAATTTTTTGTATTTTTTAGTAGAGACAGGGTTTCCCCGTGTTAGCCAGGATGGTCTCAATCTCCTGACCTCGTGATCCACCCACCTCAGCCTCCCAAAGTGCTGGGATTACAGGCGTGAGCCACCATGCCCACGCCTTTATTGTTTTAAAGACAATATCTTCAAATTTTTTTAAAGAAGTATATACATTTAGCTCTGATTTCCTTTTGTAAATATGAATGGATGTCTTTGGTCCTTCTCTCCAATAGGATGTTAAATGAAATGATGCTGGGATCAGTGTTTCTGATGGCCCAATCTCAAAAGAGTACTCTCTTTGGATACATTTTCCAAAACTTTAAGATATGCAAAACCACCAGCATTTTACTCAGACAAGAAACGACTCTGGTTTACACAGGGCAGGAACTGGTGCTGGGACTTCATTCAGGCTATGAATAGAAGAAGCCTGGGCCAGCAAGAAAACTGACACTGAGAATCAAGGCATGTAGCAAGGATAGTCTCATAAAAAGGAAAGCAACAGAAACGAAATCTGTAAGAACTCCCTCAGGCCTTTGATCACAGAACACCGTGTAGACGTTCCAGGGGCTCATTTAAGACATTGGCTAGTTACTATGTGATCTGAAGCAGCTCACGCCACCACTCTGACACTGCTTTTTCATCTGAAAAAAAAAAAAAAAAAAAAAACACACACAGAATATCAACAACTACTTTTGGGCATTCTTATAGGACTATGTTAAGTGCTTGGTAAAATGTAAGGGTATGCCATTACAGCAATATATTCATTTTAACAGAATTTCACAGTAAAATAATGTGGGTATTTTCTACATTGTTTTTTGTTGGCATTTTACTGTGAAAACCAATAAACCCAGCGGCCAGCACCATGTTTACTATCCAAGGACAAAACCTTTGTGCATACCTTTAGGTTATCTAATACCTGGTACTAAAAGAAAAAAGCAATAAAACCAATTTACAGATTGCATCTAGAACAGACATTATACAATATCCATTTGTGTCAATAAAAATATTGAAGTATAATTTTTATTTTTTTTTTTTTGAGACAGTCTCGCCCTGTCACCCAGGGTGGAGTACAGTGGCACCATCTCAGCTCACTGCAACTTCTGCCTCCCAGGTTCAAGCGATTCTTCTGCCCAGCCTCCGGAGTAGCTGTCCGGAGTAGTTAGGATTACAGGCGCCCACCACCATGTCCAAGTTATATATATACACACACACACACACACACACACACACACATACTTTTTTTTTTTTTTTTTTGCCTTTTTACTGGAGACATGATTTCACCATATTTGTCAGGCTGGTCTCGAACTCCTGACTCAAGTGATCTGCCCACCTCGGCCTCCCAGAGTGCTGGGATTATGGGCATGACCCACCATACCCAACCTAAAAATATTATTTTTAAATTGGCTTGAGTGTAACTTCTAGCAAGTGTAAAATACTACTTTTAAATTGCCTTGAGCATAATTTCTAACCCATATTTCTAAAAACCCACGGAAGTACTCAAACGCCACATTGGTGGCAGATGTAAGAAGGGGACTTTATAGTCTGCTGTTCTGCCTTTGCTTTCCTGTCTCAGATCCTCAGTGAGGTAGTTAAAGCAACCTCTCATAAGAAAGTGTTGTAATAAAGACAGCAGAGAGGTCACAGAGCAATCAAGAGTCAGGAACTGAGTCTCAAAATGCTTTTTCTCTGTCCTTTAGGTAGCGTCACTTCACTCTAACTCTCAATTGTTAGTGGAATCATACCCCATGGATTTTGCTACCTAATGTTGAGAGAAAACTTTAAAACTCCAGGCAATCCATCCCCAGTTCATCAGCTCTCACCTTAGGAGCACTGCTCAGGGCAGGTACAAAGACAGTCATTTCATTCCTCTCACTACAGCCTCGTTTTCTGTCCTCCTCGCTGCCTTCCACCGTCTGAACCAGTACTACTCTTATTCAGTCCCCAAGTATTATTTCCAGGGATTTCCTCAAATCACAAGTCTTTATATAATATTTGGAATTTCGTGTGATTCCAATGCAGGAAAAGTGCAATCTCCTGCCATTTCTATCACACTGTCTGGAAACCTCCCCTCCCACTTATGTACCTTAATGAAAAGACGAAAATGGAAGAAAACATATCTTTTCCCATAAAAAAAAATCCCCTTTATTAATCAACCAAAAAAATGCTACTTCATGACTCCACTGTGTTCCCTTCCTTTTTTTTCTTTTCTTTTTTTTTTTTTTTTTTTTTTTTTTTTTTTT
>NW_016811409.1:150625-163275 GCF_001698545.2 Rhinopithecus bieti | reverse complement strand
TTGTCTCTCCACTTTTTTTTTTTTTTTTTTTTTTTTTTTTTTTTTTTTTTTTTTTTTGTAAAGACAGGGTCTCACTAGGTCTCACTATGTTACCCAGGCTGGTCTGTAACACCTGGGCTCAAGCCATCCTCCTGTCTTTGGCCTCCCAAAGTGCTGGGATTACAGGCATGAGCCTTCGCACCTGGCTGGCCTCCTTTACTATTTTACACACTCCCTCTCTTCACTCTTCAGCCGTAACTTCTTTCTCCTGGCTTAACCACCTACCAGAGAGACCGTCCCCCACAACTCCCGCAGATTTCCCTCTAGACGGCTCCATTACTCTATCGCACCACTGTTCAACTCTTTCTTAATTCTTAGCCCAATATAAATTTTTAAATATTCATCATTTATTTTTAATGCTTTTTTGTTTATAATCCTACAAGATATACTGAGCTCCACGAGGATCTTTTTGTCATACTCACCTCTGCATTTCAGTGCCTCGCTCGCTGCCTGACATAAAACACTGTGAAGAACTGGGAAGGGACTGAATTTTGCCCTACTCACAAGCCAGTAAGTTTGCCTGCTACAGTTTTATTGACGCCAGTAGGAGACAGGAGATTCAGGGTCAGAGAAGAACAGTGTATTAATTACAACAACAGCAATAGCCAGGAATTTGGCATTTTGGGGACAATATCTCGAGCCCCAAGTCTACGGGGTCACAGAAAAGGACCAAAAGATACCTGGACACATAGTGGGTTGTGATACAGGAGAGGAATGCTGAGTTTAGGGGATGCAAAAATTTTATAATGGGCAGCAAGTATGTCTGCCCTTTGCTCCAAAGGGAGACCCAATCCCCAGCTTCCAAGGCCATTCACTGTATGAACATCACTGAAAAGATTTTCTGGGACAAAGGGCAATCTGTGCCTTTCTTATAATGTACAATTTTTGATTTAATGAATAAATGAACTAGAACACCAATCTAGCACAGGTAGTGAAACCATTTTTAAGAAGAGAAAGAAAACCTTCTTTTGTTACTGAAGAGATGTCCTTACACAGTGGAATGCTGGCAACTGTTTAACAATCAGCTCATGAGAGCTCATTTGATTTGTAGCATTTCTCAGTTTTCTTGGCAAAAGTATTCACACTGTAACCAACAACAAGTTACTGAGATCTCAGAATGCAGAGCTGGGGGGAGATGCTGGGCAGCACATCATTGTGTAATATTCCCACCATATGAATGCAAAACATGGAAATCATCTCAATAGGTGATTTTACTATAACAGTAAAAGACTTAGGAAGTGGTGAGTCTTGAGTATATATTACTTTAGTTTTAAAGACAATTTATTTCATTGTAAGTTTATATGACTTATTTTTTTGAGACAGGGCCTTGATCTTTTGCCCAGGCTGGAGTGTGGTAGCGCAGCCATAGCTCACTGAAGCCTGAACTCCTGGGCTCACGTGATCCTCCCACCTCAGCTTCCCAAGCAGCTGAGCCTGCAGGCATGCCCTATCATGTCCAGCTAATTTATTTTTATTTTTATTTTTTGTAGAGACAGGGGCCTCACTATGTTGTCCAGGCTGGTCTCAAACTCCCGATCTCAGGCAATCGTCCCACTTGTCCTTCCAAAGCTCTGGGATTACAGGTGTGAGCCACTTTGTCCGGCCTTGACTTGGTTTTTAATAATGTCTGTGTTTAACAACTGGCTCACAAAATTCTTGACAATTTAACAATTGGCTCTTGTGAGCGGGTGCAGGACACTCTCTACCACTGTTCTTCACTCCTCTCTGCCTGCTTTTGGTGTCACTCTTGTCCCTTCAGTCCTATATGTATTTTATTTCCAGATCTTTCATTTCTTTCAAACTCAGCTACTTCTGTTCCTCCTGGCTATGCTCTGACTGAGTCCCTTTCACTACACCACCAAGCCTCACCCCATTCCTGGAAAGCTTTGGATTCTGTCCTTCACCATCCTCCCACCCCCACTGCCCACTACACACACACCACGGCAGGCCACAGAAGCACCCCCAGGGATGGGATCCAGGAGATTCCACCTCACCTTCCTCAGTAATCAAGGCCACAGCAGGGGAGATGGCTACTGGGTCCCCAAGTGATCACTTTCAATGCATTTCCTCATGAAATCATTGCAACTACTTGTTAGGCTCTACACTATTTTTTGTGCCATATTTTAAGTACCATTTATTATAATAGGGATTTATAAGCAAATCTGAGATACTAACCTCTCTTCTTATGTGAAAAATGCATTCCAGTTTCCAAACTTAGAAAGGAACTTTGGGAACATACACAAATGAGAAAATGGTTAATATATGGAATTTGATATATAATTGTATAACGTTTATTTATTGAACTATATCCACCAGAGGGCAGCAAAAAATTTTATATGGGACATATATTTACTCAGTACAGATTAAGAGCAAACCTCTGTCATTACTTGATGGTAAATAGGAAACCATTCGAGTCCCAGATAGCAACATTACTTCAAGTTTATGTGGTGAATTTAAAACAAAACAAACAAAAAAAAAAAAACTGCAGAATGTATTTCTTAAGACTAAAAAACCATGACTGTTTTATTTATTTTAAAGGATTTCATTATGGAGAAACATAATCACAAGGCTAATTTTTTTTTTTTTTTTACTTTAAAGCCTCAATACTAACTTTTATATTAGGTTAATCTCCAGTTGGTGACTCATTGATCCATTTAACATATATTATTTAAACGCTTCTCATATTCAAAACTGTCATGCACATCCATGTGAACAGACCACCAAACAGGCTTTGTGTGAGTAATAAACCTTTTTAATCACTTGAGTGCAGGCGGGCTGAGTCCGAAAAGAGAGTCAGCGAAGGGAGATAGGGGTGGGGCCGTTTTATAGGATTTGGGTAGGTAAAGGAAAATTACAGTCAAAGGGGGTTGTTCTCTGGTGGGGGGTGACAAGGTGCTCAGTGGGGGAGCTTTTGAACGAGGATGAGCCAGGAAAAGGAATTTCACAAGGTAATGTCCTCAGTTAAGGCAGGAACAGGCCATTTTCATTACTTTTGTGGTGGAATGTCATCAGTTAAGGCAAGAACCGGCCATCTGGACGTGTACCTGCAGGTCACAGGGGATACGATGGCTTAGCTTTGGCTCAGAGGCCTGACAAAAACATTGTGCTAGTAATGACCACAGTGAGGCATGATTCGAGGAACACAAAAACAACTGCCACCTGTGCCATTGTGTATCAGTCAGAATTCTTCAGAGACATAGAAGCATTTGGATGTGTGTGTGTGAGTGTGTACATTGAAAGATTTATTCTAAGGAACTGGCTCATGAAATTATGCGGGCTGGCAAGTCTGAAACTTGTAGAGACAGACAAGCAGACTGGAAATGCAGGCAGGAGAGGATGCTATATGGTCTTCAGGCAGATTTTTCTTTTCAGGAAAACCTGTTTTTTTGCTCTGAAGGACTTCATCTGATGGGATGAGGCCCACCCATATTATGAAAGTTAGTATCTTTTACTTAAAATCAACTGACCATAGATGTTAATTGCATCTACGAAATGCCTACCTTCACAGTGACACCTGGACTGGTGTTTGGTTATGTAACTGAGTTCTATAGCCCAGACAAGGTGACACATAAAATTAACCATTCCACTGCCCAAAAACATTTTCCCTGTCCAGATGCCACATCCTAGAAATGACGCACTTGGCAAAACATGCTCTGGGTCATGGACTGATCTTTCCAGATAACATTTCTAAAATGCATACTTGGTAGGTTAATATACCTACCTAGACACCAAGGCGTGAGTGCCAGGTTATCACATACATTTCTCCAGACAAAAGAGAATCTGTGGCATCCTGAAAGCAACGAGTAGCAAGAGATTCTAAACGCTGAAAGGAAAGCTGCAAGTCACCACCAAGAGACAGGCAGGCTGGAAACCACCTATTTCCTCATTTTACATAAAATTTCCGCTGCCCAAAAGTACAATCATTTATGCTTGCTGTAAGAAACTACAATGTTGTTATTGCTGTTCAAAATTGCATCTACTGAGAAAATGAGGAGACCGTGGCAGACGGGAGACAGGACTAGACTGTAGCTCTGACTCCGACAGACAAAGCAGCATGTGGAGGCTCGCATTGTGAATTTTAGTCCCAGATCGACTGCAAGAACAAACCAGAAATACCGAGAGGACCCACAGACCCTCTGAAGGAAGCAGACTGCTCCTGCAGGACCCAGGAGATGCCTCAAATACTGTTGAGTGTCCCAACTGCAAAAGTGGGAAAGGGAGACCCTCCTCTCTCGAACACACACCCCCACTGGAGAAACTGAAGGTCTGTTTGCAGGAGAAGTTTCCAACCTTACCTGGAGCTGAGTCAATTTAGACAGCCAAGAGAAATACAGGGATAGAGGACGCAGCGGGTAAGGCCCTGGGAGCTGGCTGGGTCCCTAAGCCGGCCATTCCTGCCTGGGACCACAGGGATCCATCAGGAAGGCAGCCAGAGGAGCGGGGGGAATCGCCACAGGGAGAAGGAAATCTCCAGCTGAATTTTGTAACAATTTGAACCAGGTGAGAAGACCCCTGGCCAGAACTCAGGGGACAGCATGAATCCGGTGTGCACACTCCACAGGTGGGGGAAGAACCAAGCCCTTTTCTTTCCCAGCTGGGAGGTGGTTAGCCTGGGGCAAGTTCTCAAGCTCAGCTCACCAACCACCTGGAAACAGAAGGCTGTTTGAGGGGCAATGGTGGGAGTGAGACGGACCCTTCAGTTTGCATGGGAGCTGGGTGAGGCCTATGACTGCCAGCTTTCCCCCACTTCCCTGACAACCTGCACGACTCAGCAGAGGCAGCCATAATCCTCCCAGGTACACAACCACATTGACATGGGAACCTCATGCCCATCCTGCACAGCAGCCACAGCAAGACCCACACAAGGAGAGTCTGAACTCAGACACCCCTAACCCACCCCCACCTGATGGTCCTTCCCTACCCACCCTGGTAGCAGAAGACAAAGGACATATAATCTTGGGAGTTCTAGGGCCCCACCCACTGCCAGTTCCTCTCCACACCACCACAGCTGATGCTCTCTGGAAAGCATCACTTCCCGGCAGGAGGCCAACCAGCACAAAAATAGACCATTAAAGCACCAAAGCTAAGAACCCTCACGGAGTCCATTTCACGCCCCTGCCACCTCCACTGGAACAGGTGCTGGGATCCACGGCTGAGAGACCCATAGACTGTTCACATCACAGGACTCTGCAGACAACCCCAGTACCAGCCCGGAGCCCCAGAGACTCACTGGGTGGCTAGACGCAAAAGAAAGACAACAATCATTGCAGATTGGCTCACAGGAAGCCACATGCATAGGAAAAGGGGGAGAGTACTACATCGAGGGAACACCCTGTGGGACAAAAGAATCTGAACAAACAGCCTTCAGCCCTAGATCTTCCCTCTGACAGAACCTACCCAAAAGAGAAGGAACCAGAAAATCAACTCTGGTAACATGAGAAAACAAGGCTCTTTAACACCCCTAAAAGATCACATTAGTTTACCAGCAATGGATCCAAACCAAAAAGAAATCCCTGATTTACATGAAAAAGAATTCAGGAGATTTTTTATTAAGCTAATCAGGGGGGCACCAGAGAAAGGGAAAGACCAATGCAAGAAAATCCAAAAAATGATAAAAGAAGTGAAAGGAGACATATCCAAGGAAATAGATAGCATAAAGGAAAAACAATAAAAAATTCAGGAAATACTGGATACACTTATAGAAATGCAAAATGCTCTGAAGTTCAGAGCTCAAAAATAAGGTCTTTGAATTGTAGCAGGATGAGCCACAGACAAAACTCTTCAGACACCGAGTTAAAGAAGGAAGGGGTTTATTTGGCCAGGGGCATCGGCAAGCCTCCTGTCTCAAGAGCTGAGCTCCCCGAGTGAGTAATTCCTGTCCCTTTCAAGGGCTCACAACTCTAAGGGGGTGCATGTGAGAGGATTGTGATTGATTGAGCAAGCAGTGGGTACATGACTGGGAGCTGCATGCACTAGTAATTAGATCGGAACAAAACAGGATAGGGATGTTCACAGTGCTTTTCTATACAATGTCTGTAATCTATAGATAACATAACCGATTAGGTCAGGGGTCGATCTTTAACTACCAGGCGAAGTGTGTGGTGACGGGCTGTCTGCTTGTGGATTTCATTTCTGCCTTTTAGTTTTACTTTTCTTTCTTTGGAGGCAGAAATTGGGCATAAGACAATATGAGTGGTGGTCTCCTCCCTTAGAATTAACCAAATCCAACAAAGACAAAGAAAAAAGACAGAAAATATGAACAAAGCCTCCAAGAAGTCTGGGATTATGTTAAACAACCAAACCTAAGAATAGTCGTTGTTCCTAAGGAAGAAGAGAAATCTAAAAGTTTAGAAAACATATTTGGGGGAATAATCAGGGAAAACTTCCCCAGCCTTGCTAGAGATCTAGACATCGAAATACAAGAAGCACAAAGAACACTTGGGAACTTCATCACAAAAAGATCATCACCTAGGCACACTGTCATCAGGTTATCTAAAGTTAAGACAAAGGAAAGACTCTTAAGAGCTGTGAGACAGAAGCACCAGGTAACCTATAAAGGAAAATCTATCAGATTAACAGCAGATATCTCAGCAGAAACCCTAAAAGCTAGAAAGAATTGGGGCCCTATCTTCAGCCTCCTCAGATAAAACAATTATCAGCCAAGAATTTTGTATCCAGCAAAACTAAGCATCATATATGAAGGAAAGATACAGTCTTTTTCCGACAAACAAATGCTGAGAGAATTTGCCACTTCCAAGCCACCACTACAAGAACTGCTAAAAGGAGCTCCAAATCTTGAAATGAATCCTCGAAACACATCAAAATAGAACCTCTTTAAAGCATAAATCACACAGGACCTATAAAACAAAAATACAAGTTGAAAAGCAAAAACAAAAAAGGTACAAAGGCAACAAATAGCAAGAAGAAAGCAATGGTACCTCACATCTTAATACTAACATTGAGTGTAAATGGCCTAAATGCGCCACTTAAAAGATACAGTACTGCAGAATGGATAAGAACTCACCAACCATCTACTGCCTTCAAGAGACTCACCTGATACATAAGGACTCACATAAACTTAAAGTAAAGGGGTGAAAAAGGCATTTCATGCAAATGAACAACAAAAGCGAGTAGGGGTAGCTATCCTTATATCAGACAAAACAAACCAAACCCAGCAGAAAAGGAAATAACCAAGATCAGAGCAGAGCTAAATGAAATTGAAGCAAACAGAAAGAATGTCAAAAGATAAATGAAACAAAAAGCTGCTTCTTTGAAAAGATAAATAAAATTGACAGACCATTAGCAAGATTAACCCAAGAAAAGAAGAAAGAAAATCCAAATAACCTCATTAAGAAACAAACGGGAGATATTACAACAGACACCACAGAAATACAAAAGATTATTCAAGGCTACTATGAACACCCTTATACACATAAACTAGAAAACCTAGAAGAGATGAATAATCATGAAAAAATACAACCCTCTAGCTTAAATCAGGAAGAATTAGATACCCTGAACAGACCAATAACAAGCAGTGAGATTGAAATGGTAATTTAAAAATTACCAACACAAAAAAGTCCAGGAACAGACGGATTCACAGCAGAATTCTACCAGATATTCAAAGAAGAGTTGGTTCCAGTCCTATTGACACTATTCCACAAGATAAAGAAAGAAGGAACCCACCCAAATTCATTCGGTGAAGCCAGCATAACCCTAATACCAAAACCAGGAAAGGACATAACCAAAAAAGAAAACTACAGACCAATATTCTTGATGAACTTAGATGTTAAAATCCCTAACTAAATACTAACTAAGTGAACCCAACAACATATCAGAAAGATAATCTACCATGATAAAGTGGGTTTCATACCAGGGAAACAGGAATGGTTTAACATACGCAAGTCAATAAATGTGATATGCCACATAAACAAAATTAAACACAAAAATCACATAGTCATCTCAATAGATGCAGAGAAAGCACTGCACAAAATCCAGCATCCCTTTATGATTAAAACTCTCAGCAAAATCAACATACAAGGGACATACCTAAATGTAATGAAAGCCATCTATGACCAACCCACAGCCAACATAATACTGAATGGGGAAAAGTTAAAAGGATTCCCTCCAAGAACTGGAACAAGACAAGGATGTCCACTCTCACCACTCCTCCTCAACACAGTACTGGAAATCCTAGCCAGAGTAATCAGACAAGAGTAAGAAATAAAGGGCATCTAAATCAGTAAAGAGGAAGTCAAACTGTCATTGTCTGCTGACAGTATGATCATTTACCTAGAAAACATTAAAGACTCCTCCAGAAAGTTCCTAGAACTGATAAAAGAATTTGGCAAAGTTTCTGGATACAAAATTAATGTACACGAATCAGTAGCTCTTCTATACACCAGCACAAACCAAGTGGAGAATCAAATCAAGAATTCAACCCCTTTTACAATAGCTGGAAAAAAAAAATACTTGGGACTCTACCTAACCAATAAGGTGAAAGACATCTACAAGGAAAAATTCAAAACACTGCTGAAAGAAATCATAGACAATGCAAACAAATGGAAGTATATCCCATGCTCATAGATGGATAGAATCAATATTGTGAAAATGACCATACTGCCAAAAGCAGTTTTCAAATTCAACACAATCCCCATCAAAATATCACCATCATTCTTCACAGAATTAGAAAAAAAAATTCTAAAATTCATATGGAACTGAAAAAGGCCTGCATAGCCCAAGCAACACTAGGCAAAAAGAACAAATCTAGAGACATCACACTATCTGATTTCAAACTATACTATAAGGCCATAGTCACCGAAACAGCATGATACTGGTATAAAAACAGGCACATAGACCAATGGAACAGAATAGAGAACCCAGAAATAAACTCAAACACAGCCAACTGACCTTTGACAAAGCAAACAAAAACATAAAGTGGGGAAAGGACACCCTTTTCAACAAATGGTGCTGGGATAATTGGCTAGCCATGTGTAGGAAAATGAAACTGGATCCTCAACTCAAGACAGATTAAGGACTTAAATGTAAGACATGAAACTATAAGAATTGTACAAGATAACATTGGAAAAACCCTTCTAGACATTGGCTTAGGCAAGGATTTCATGACCAAGAACCCAAAAGTAAATGCAATACAAACAAAGATAAATAGTTGGGACTTAATTAAACTAAAGAGCTTTTGCACAGCAAAAGGAACAGTCAGCACAGTACACAGACAACCCACAGAGTGGGAGAAAATCTTCACAATCTATACATCTGATGACTAATATGCAGAATCTACAACAAACTCAAACAAATCAGTAAGAAAAAAACAAACGGTCCCATCAAAAAGTGAATTAAAGACATGAACAGACAATTCTCAAAAGAAGATATACAAATGCCCAACAAACGCAGGAAAAAATGCTCAACATCACTAATGATCAGGGAAATGCAAATCAAAACCACAATGGGATACCACTTACTCCAGCAAGAATGGCCATAACAAAAAAAAAAGTAGACGTTGGCATGGATGTGGTGAACAGGGAACTTCTACACTGCAAGTGGGAATGTAAAGTAGTACAGCCACTATAGAAAATAGTGTGGAGATTCCTTAAAGAACTAAAAGTAGAACTACCATTTGATCCCGCAATCCCACTACTGGATATCTACCCAGAGGAAAAGAAGTCATTATACAAAAAAGATAATTGCACTTGCATATTTATAGCAGCACAATTTGCAATTGCAAAATTGTGGAACCAACCCAAATGTCCATCAATCAACGAGTGGATAAAGAAATTTTGGTATATTTATACAGTGGAATACTACTCAGCCATAAAAAGGAATGAATTAATGGTATTTGCAGAGACCTGGATGAGATTGGGCACTATTATTCTAAGTGAAGTAACTCAGGAATGGAAAACCAAACACCGTATGTTCTCACTGATATGTGGGAGCTAAGTTATGATGATGCAAAGGCATAAGAATGACACGATGGACTTTGGGGACTCAGGGGGAAAGAGTGGGAAGGGGATGAGGGATAAAAGACCACAAATTGGGTGCCGTGTATACTACTCAGGTAACGGGTGCATCAAAATCTCACTAAAGAACTTACTCATATAACCAACCACCACCTGTACCCCAATAACTTATGGAAAAATTAAAAAGAAAAAAAGAAATTGCATCTACTGCTCTTTGGTCTTAGCCACAGAAGCAAGATGACAAAGGGAATGTCATAGTTTGGAAAGCCTCCCATTAAGATGCACACATTGTGCCCCTGCTGTGGGTCTAAGGCCTACCACCTTCAGAAGTAACCTGTGGCAAATGCGGCTACTCTGCCAAGTGCAAGAGGAAGTACAACTCGAGTGTCAAGTCTAAAAGACAAAATACCACTGGGACTGGTGAAGTGAGGCACCTAAGAATTGGGTACCACAGATTCAGCCATAGATTCCGTGAAGGAGCAACACCTAAACCAAAAAAGACAACCATTGCAGCATCCAGCTCATCTGAAGAATTTCAATGATTAGTCATGCAGTAAATGTTCTGGTTTTTAAATTTTTTAAAAAAGAAAAAGAAACTGCATCTACCTCATAACCTAGCAATGAAACAATTACAATCGGATACCTCAACCCCTCACCCTTGTTCAATGAGCTATCAAACTTTTGGTTCAAAATGTTTGCTTATTGTACTTCAACAAAAAGATTTTTTAAAAGAATCCATATCCCAACTCCAAAGATGACAAATGAGACAAAGCCAAAATGAAAAACATTCTATTAGAAAGATAGGACTTTTAAAATGTCAATGTCATAAAAGACAGAAATTAAAAGTAAAGACAAAGATTAAGGGAGACTAAAAAAAATAACCATTAAAATCAGTGCACGCTCCTCGACTGGGCTACTCTATAAGTGAGAAAAAAATGTTATGAAGGACAGGTTGGGGTCAATTCATAAACTGGAATACAGACAGTGGATTGAATAGATGTGAGAAATTTTCTTTAGTTTGACAACTGTACTGCTGTTGTGTAGATGAATGTCCTTGTTTTTAGACAGTGATCAGGTTCAGAAAAATATGTGTATATGTGAAGAACAAGAGATGAAGCCAATGGAACAAAATGTAGGTGAATGTGGGTGAAGAGTATACAGGTGTTCTTTGTGCTGTTCTCACAACTGTTATCTTGAAATTCTTCTAAATAAAACGTTTTTTAAATGTTTGTCCAAAATGGCTATGCTTTATTGTAATAAATGTATTCATCTGCTTTAAATTGATAGTGACATTGCTTTGGAAAATCAATAGGATTACGGTATTGAACATGAGAAGTGGTCCAATAATATATGTTAAATGAATCAATGAGCAACCAACTGGAGATTCAGCTAATGCAATCAGAGTTATTTGCAGTTCACATCACATCACAGTCCAATATGAGGCACTGGGAGGAAGGGAAGACTCTGTCTTATACTCACAGTTTAGGGGCCCAGGGTCCTTCCCAACAGAGGCTTCATTCTCCTTTGGTGTCCCAGAGTCCTCTGTAATCAGCCAAGAGCTTAAGAGAATTGCACATGGGAGGTTCCCTATGTGTCAGTCTGAAAATGGTCCCATCATTTCTGCTTGCTATGTCCCAGAACTCTCACATGGCTACACCTATCTGCAAGGGAGTCTAAAAATATGTTCTACCTGGGGGCTCAGGATAAAGAAGAGAATACAGGTGCTGGCGAGCACTAGCATCTTGGCTGCAATTAGTATGTTATTTCATAAAGATTTGGGGACACTTAGTTAAAAAATAGACAGAAGGAATAACTCCTCCTGAGAAAAGCTAGCTCAGAAAATTATACACGTAAATCTTGAAACCAAAGACCCCACCTTGCTGTCTCTCTCTCTCTTTCTCTCTCTAGCTATCTCTCTCTCTCAAACTCTTTCTTCTCAAGGAGGACAAATAGCCAAGAGGTTAAAGTAAAATTAAATTAGGAAGGAACTGAATATCAGAAACAGTTTTAAGAAAGCAGTCATGGAATTTCTTCTGTTGGGGGTATCATGGCATTAAGAATCGAAATACAGGGTCACTGCTGCCTGCAAAAGCTGGGCTGAAGCTCAAGCATGTGCAGAAGTCCAGGAATGGGTTTGTTGGTGCTGTGGACTTGCTTCTCCTATCTCCTACCCATCCCCCTCTCCTCCTTTCTCCTCCTTCAAGGAACATCACTAAGTATGTTTCTTCTATAAAACCTCTTTGTTCCAGAAGCAGTTAATTTTTTACAATTTGCCTCTCTAGCTAATATGAAAAGTTTTAGACTGTGACAATTCTTTCTTTTGTATTTTTACATAATTAGAATAATTATTTAAGGCTAAGGAGTACAGTTAGTCTCTATTTAGTATACCTTGCAGTTAGCTCAGTGATGGGCCCATAAAAAGGGATGAAAAGGCCGGGCACGGTGGCTCAAGCCTATAATCCCAGCACTTTGGGAGGCCGAGACGGGCGGATCACAAGGTCAGGAGATCAAGACCATCCTGGCTAACATGGTGAAACCCCGTCTCTACTATACTCGGGAGGCTGAGGCAGGAGAATGGCGTAAACCCGGGAGGCGGAGCTTGCAGTGAGCCGAGATCCGATCACTGCACTCCAGCCTGGG
>NW_016811409.1:128404-148449 GCF_001698545.2 Rhinopithecus bieti | reverse complement strand
AAAAAAAAAAAAAAAAAAAAAGGATGAAAAAAATGTGTTACTTGATTTGCTTCCATTTCTAAAGTTGGATAGGAAGCATGCCTCCTTCAAATTCATGGTCTTAGTTGGGAATCATAAATGTCTGAATTCTCCTCCGGCACACTCTCACAAACAAACACTAGTCATGCTTAGTAAATGATACAGCATAGAGTTTTGAATGAAGTTCTAAAGGCATTCTTTGTCATCACATTCACCTCCCCATCCCACCCCACCCCTGCCCCCGCAAGCCCTCTTACAAAATCCTGATGATCTTTCTAAAAAAAAATGGGTATGTCTAGTATCCTAGACTATCCTAGAACAGAGTACGGCAAAGGCAGCATTCTAGACAATGGGCTGATTTCCAGATTTGGATCCTCTGAGCCCAGATGTAGACTACTGTTTTCAGGTAGTATCTTCCCAGTCCAGTCACCTACAACAACATGTGAAATACTCTTAAACTCAAGAGCTTTGTGACAATAAAAGGATTAATTTAGACAGAATGGATCTGTACTGGAAAATGAAAATTACATATAGGTTGGTGCAAAAGTAACTGTGGTTTTTGCCGTTGAAAGTCATGGCAAAAACCGCAATTACTTTTGCATCAACCTAATACATTTTACTATATAGTTAATGAATCATAATTATATATGGAATACAAACCATAAATGGCATACATACAGATAAATTATCATATTCATTTACAGTATTCCTCAATAACTCTTTGATGAAAATCCTTAACCAAGGATGATTCAGAAAATCATCACTATTTCAGTTTAATACAGATACAATTTCTCTGTCTCTATCTTTATCCAATTGTGGCATCTTTTCTGTTAAAAGCCATACACTGTTTATGGTTTTACAGGTTTTACAGGTATGTACCAAAGGTCACTACCTTCTAGCAGAGTTGTCATTCTTACTATCTGCTCATGAGTTTGTGCAATGTTCCATTTAATATCCACTCTTAATAGTTACTCTGAGCTGGGTGCAGTGGCTCACGCCTGTAATCCCAGCACTTTGAGAGGCCAAGGCCAGCGGATCACTTGAGGCCAGGAGTTTAAGACCAGCCTGTCCAACATGGCAAAACTCCATCTCTAATAAAAACGCAAAACTTAAGCAGGTCTTTAATTCCAGCTACTCAGGTGGCTGTCTTGCTTGAACCCGGGAGACGAGGTTGCAGTGAGCTGAGATCACACTGCTGCACTCCAGCCTGGGTGACAGAGTGAGATTCTATCTCAAAAAAATAAATAAATAAATAAGTTATTCTGCTAAAGTGGTTGTCTTCACTGTTCTCCAATATATCTGCAAAATCTCACCCCCCATTTGTGTCTATTCTGAGCCCTCTGTGTGCCTTGGGGAGAATACACTTTGAGTCCCCACTGTGTTAAGGTGATAAAGAGGATCTTATTTTCCTCATATTTGAAGAGGAAGAAAACCCACCTAATGAGAGCAGAGCTGAAAATACATTTCCTCCTAGCAACAGGGATGCTGTGCTCACTACCCAGAAATAGCATCAACTTTTGACCTAGAAGTTGCAGCTCCAGAGTCTAACTCTATGATGCTGCTCAATATCGAGTGGGCAACATTAGCATGTGTGTTTTGTTTATATTTCTATGGGCAATCAGCAAAGTACTGGGGAAAAAGTTACTTTCTGAAATGTGTAGAAAAGTTAGATCGTACCAAATCTAGACTACCAGGTGTTTTAGAGGAGAGTTGCATTTTGCAAGTCAATGTTTCTACCTTCTCAGATTTCTCAGCCAAAACATCTCAAGGGAAAAGAAACATTATATATTTGTATACATTGTGTTTATAATGTTCATGTAAAGACTGTTTACAAGTGTTCAATTGTTGTGAAAAGTCAGGGATCCTGAACAGAGGGACTGGCTGAAGTTGTGGCAGAAGAACATAAATTGTGAAGATTTCATGGATATTTATTAGTTCCCCAAATTAATACTTTTATAATTTCTTATGCCCGTCTTTACTGCAATCTCTGAACATAAATTCTGAAGATTTCATGGACACTCATCACTTTCCCAATCAATACCCTTGTGATTTCCTATGCCTGTTTTCACTTTAATCTCTTAATCCCGTCATCTTCGTAAGCTAAGGAGGATATATGCCTCAGGACCCTGTGATGATTGCGTTAACTGCACAAATTGTTTGTAGATCATGTGTGTTTGAACAATATGAAATCTGGGCACATTGAAAAAAGAACAGGATAACAGCAATGTTCAGGGAACAAGGGAGATAACACTTTAAACTCTGATTGCTGGTGAGCCGGACGGAACAGAGCCATATTTCTCTTCTTTCAAAAGCAAATAAGAGAAATATCGCTGAATTCTTTTTCTCAGCAAGGAACATCCCTGAGAAAGAGAATGTGCCCTGAGGGTAGGCCTATAAACGGCCCCCTTGGAGGCAGCTGTCTTTTGCAGTCGAACCCGAAGGGATGAAATAAGACCCAGTCTCCTGTAGCACTCCCAGGCTTATTAGGACAAGGAAATTCTCGCCTAATAAATTTTGGTCAGACAGGTTGTCTGCTCTCAAACCCTGTCTCCTGATAAGATGTTATCAATGACCATGTGTGCCCGAAACTTCATTAGCAATTTTAATTTTGCTCCCTCCTGTGGTCCTATGATCTCACCCTGCCTCCACTTGCTTTGTGGTATTTTATTACCTTGTGAAATACGTGATCTCTGTGACCCACACCCTATTTGTGCACTCCCTCCCCTTTTGAAAATCACTAATAAAAACTTGTTGGTTTTACGGCTCAGGGAGCATCACGGAACCTGCCAACATGTGATGTCTCCCCTGGACACCCAGCTTTAAAATTTATCTCTTTTGTACTCTTTCCCTTTATTTCTCAAACCAGCCGAGATGCTTACAGAAATAGAAAAGAACCCACGTTAACTATCTGGGGCAGGTTCCCCCGATACTTGGATTTAAAAAATGTAAGAGTTTGCAATAGTCTTTCATGTGAGAATACTCATGCCATCACACTCAGAAGTGACTAGAATGATGTCGATTCATGACAGTGCAGTTTTCTGCTTACTTATCTCTGGTTTATGGTTTGGCACATTTTCTAACTTTAATCCATTAATTCAGTCACTACACAACCCAATGAGGCTAAGGCTGTGGAGTTAAAATTGAGCATGAATCAGTTACAGTTTCACTCTGTTTTATAACAATGCATTAAAACTTTTATCTTGATTAGTCTTCCTACATATCCATCTCAGGGTTATAGGTGAAATCAGACAAGATATTCATCACCACAATTTGAAAAACAACTCTAAATGCATGCCCTGACTTGGATCAAAAGCACTAATCACCACAGGAAAGATGACATGCTTTAACTGGTTTACAAATCTTATGGTAGCATTGATAAATAGAACCTTTCTTCTGTCACTTACAATATCATGAATTTTCAGAAGATATACATGGGCTTTTCACTATGGTAAATGAGTTTAACCCATCATTTAAATAATACCTTTTTATTATGAAAATCATGCTGTATTATGTGCTACAATTACAATTCCTCATTCAAATATAGTGACTCAGCATACCACCTAATCAAGATCAACACTGCATTTCTCACTGCCTTTATTTCCACCTTTGTCAAACCCAACAAAGTGCAATAGTACCTGCACTCAAGGATTTAGCAAATATGTAGTCACTTTTTATGTCAGAGTAACTGACTTTAAGTTTTATGAATCATTTGATCAAGGAACACTCCGCTTCTTAAAGTCTATTTTAAGTTTCTAACATACTCATGATGTACTACTATGTGCTATAGATATACAAAATTAATATCAAAGACATGATCCACTGGATTAGTCAGAGTTCTACAGAAAAACAGAACCAATAGGATGAAACTTTCTCTCTCACTCTCTCTCTCTCAGAAATTGACTCATTTCATTATGGAGGCTATGTCCCAAGTTCTTCAGTCAGTAAGCTGGAGACCCAGGAGAGTCAACAGTGCCGGCTCCAGTCTGAAGGTTGGCAGGCTCAAGACCTGGGGAGAGCCAATGTTTCAGCTCAAAGCAGTCAGGCAGGAGGAGTTCCCTCTTACTCAGCCTTTTGTTGTATTCAGGTTTTCACTGATTGGTTGAGTCACACCTACATTAGAGAGGGCCATTGGCTTGACTCACTTTACCAATCTGCTTAATCTCACCCAGAAACACCTGCAAAGACACACCCAGAATAATGTTTAACTGAATGTCAGGGCACTTATACCCTAGTCAAAGTGACACATAAAACTAACCATCATACTCACATATACACATTAAAAAAATTATTTAGGGAAGAAATAAGATAACAAATAATAGTAAAAATGACAAAATCATAAAATTTAGTGCTAAATTACATGGTAAAGGCTATAATTCCTACATAACTTCAGAAAGGGAGTAATCAGAGAACTACCGATTAAAAATTGTACAATAAATATGTTTAATTTGTGTACAAGTGATTAAGTCCAAAGAATTACAGAAAATATAATCATACAAAATAATCTTTTGTTCACTACCAAAAGATACAAAAGATAAAATGCCTAAAATAACCTAAAATTAAAAAAAAAAAAAATCAAGTACAGAGATAGGAGAGAAAAATAACAGACTGCCTCAGCATTTTTTAATCTGAATCTTGATAGCATTTTATACCTCCATGTGAAAAGAATGCTTTGGATGAGAGAAAATGGCTTTTGATGCCACATATTCTGTAAACACCTGCTATTCGTAAGTGTTTCAGCAAATAATTCAACCTGCTGGGAATCCTTGGGTTATAATTTTATATTCATAGCTCCTCAAAATTTTAGAGATTTTCAGCAAAAGAGGAAAAGCAAATAATGCCAAGCTGAATAATACCTCAGAGTAACGAGTATTATTCACTGCTTTAGTTTCTGTGCATTACCCATCAGATTCTATTCTTTCACAGGTAGTATTTTAATGGAAGTGGTACAAAGAAGAATGTGACATTCATTTATTTCTCCCAAGGATTAGGCAATGGTGTGTAAGCAATCCCATTGGCCAACCTTGATAGCAGTTTTTACTGTGAACTAATAATAGAAATTATTATGCAAAAGTCTGACAATATCTCCCTAATATTTCTCGAAGGCATCAATCCCAAACAGCCTCAAGGTTATCAAAGTGCCTACAGCTGAAAGCACATTATCTTTCTTTAATTTTTGCTTTTACAGTAATTCTAGATCAACACTCTGAGTTGATCAGACCACCATTTCCTAGAGGTTTAATAGCCCAGCAGAGGCTAACCAAATGCCCTCTTTCCACAAATAAGAATGACAAAATCTACTCCATTTTTGCTGATTCCCCTAAACTGTCTTAAGACAATAATTTTCTGACTGGTCACTCCTTTGCAGGGATCAGATGAACTGAAGCTGCCCTGTCTCTTAAAATTTTCCTGGCATCCAGAGCAGCCTTTCTCAAGTAGGGTTCTGAGAGAGAATCAAACTCAATGCCATGAGGCAACTACTGTATGTACAATGAATTGCCTGGGTCCCTGTGCATCTAAAATGATACCAGCTAAAGACTACCTATGGAAAATAGTCACACAGGGATTTCATTTTCTCTAGGGTTTAATCCTTTTAATAAAGCCAAACTGAGAAACATTGATAGAGTAAGGGGGTAAAACAGTATAACATATTTAAGATACACATCCTGGCCCAGTGACTTCTTAAATGGCTTTCCTTCCGCATTTAACCAAAAAAACCTTGGTAATATCCATCACTTAATAAAAAATTACCAGATATGCCGAGGGACAGCACAAAGAGCCAAAAATCAAGGAAAACAAAACGGATAAAATACATAAGATGAAAAGAAAGCAAGTATCTTTAAATACAGTTTAATATATACTTCTTTTTAAGACACAAGGTCTTGTTCTGTGGCATAGTAGCATAATCATTGCTGACCAAAACCTCTAACTCTTGGGCTCAAGTGATCCTCCTGCCTCAGCCTCTTGAGTAGCTAAGACTACAGGCACATGCCACCACACCCAGCTATGTTTTAAATTTTTTGTAGAGACTGTGTCTCACTATGTTACCCAGGCTAGTCTCAAACTCCTGGTCTCAAGCAATCCTCCTCCCTCGGCCTCCCAAAATTCTGGGATTACGGGTTTAAGCCATTGCACCCAGCCCTAAAAATATCTTTTAAACTCGGAATAAGCGAATTATGTATTTGTTTTGAATATATTAAATAACAAGGTTCAGTAGCAAGTCTAATAATAAGTTCAATGTCAAAATAGAAGTGAGTATAATTAATATTTTGAGATCTGTAATGCAATATAAAAATATCTATAATTCTATAAGTGACAAAGTAAGAGATACTGGAAACACTCTTCAAGTTAACACTATATTCACAATCAAAAGAGATCTTAAATTTTAATTAGATGTTCGTGAATAATAAATAGACCTGGCAAGTTGATCTAGTAGACCTGTCATCCCCTAGGACCTCAGGGTCCTTCCTTCAGTGAAACCTCTCCCTCTGGCCAACTGAAGAACTATAAAAGAGTTTGTGGAGGACTGCAAGAGAAGTGTTAGAGGGCAGCCTTGGAAGTGGCATATGTCATTTCCACACATATTCCCTGGCCAGAACTTAGACATAGAGTCCCACCTATCTGCAAGGAAGCTGGAAACTTGTTTAGCTCTGAAGAGAAGAGGAAAAAGAAATCTCTTTTCTGCAGGTACTGAGCACAAACAGCATGATTAGGGGCAACTGGGTCAATACAACATAATCACATAGGGCCAAATGTAGAACAACAACAAAATCTGTGGAGAGGCAGAAAAGGAGTAGGTTTGACAAAGGAGAAAAACCCAAGTCAACATTAGGGTGCTGGTGATAAAATAGCAATCTTCCTATTGCCAGCTGTGTGAATTTACACATGAAAGTAGGAATGCAAAAAAATAAGGATATATCTAATATTCAGCTTTTGACTACCAAAAAAACTCAAAGAAACTCTTGAGTCCACAGTGAAGCATTAGTCGTGCAAGCCAGCTTATTTTGATAAAGAAAGGTGGTCTCTAAACTATAAAAGCTTCATTCTCATATCAGGAGCCAAATCTAGATGACTTAACTTGAATCACAGAGTTTTACTAAAAGCTCTAGGATACAATAAGTATTCAATGTAAAAGACATTCATTTAATTCAGTAAAAATGAAATAAATATTTAGAAGGAATTTCAGTAGGATGAAAATATAGCCTGGGTCTTTGAGAAGGAACTTGGTTTCCCAAACTCAAATTCTAATAAAGAAAAAAAAATGACAGAACCCTTGATAGAGACTCTAGATTATTTGAAAGAGAGGATCAGAATGTCCATGAGTTGTTCCCCTTTCTCCACTGAATGCATCATGAAGTGGGTGTGAAAGGCGAGACACAAACAGACGGTAGTGAGCAGCATATTCTCCATGAGCAACATTTGGTATGTAGGAGATCTTGGAGTTCTCATGACCCCAGATGTGGAACTTGAGAGACTTGATGTTGAGAAATTTGAAGGATCTGGTACTGGGAGAGTGAGCCCATAAAACACAGGACCCTAGAAAACCCAAAATGAAAGGACTATCACATCAAGAGGTGGTCTCAGCAAGAAGCCCAAATAGATTGGTGGGATTATCTATGCCTTAGTGAACACCAACCCAAGGGAAGCAGGCACTGAACAGGTTAATCATTCCCCAGTGTTGAGAAGGCAGCCCCACACCAGAAGACTCCTGCATACTGAATTAAACAATCCAATCTTCTCTTGGAACAAACATGCCATCTTGGGGGAAAGAGGAGAAGTGAGAGCTTGTGAAAAGTGGGGAGACAGTCTTGACAGGAAGTTTGAACTTTGAAATAATATTTTATTCTACCACCCATCTAAAGACTAATTAATCACAAATGCTAAACCAATCAGAAGAAAACTTTTGTTAAACCAGAAAAGGCTGTTTCCTCTCATAGACAAGTTAAGTGTTTTCTACCACATTCATGCTTCCACCGGCAGCAGACCTGGGGTATGCAGAGCTACATGCAATCAACTATAGCAAATAAAAGAGGCAGCATATTTTGTGCAGATCTGTATTGTAGTGTATACTTTAACCCCAAAAGACAGAAAGGAATCAGAGGTAGTTCATGTCTCCCTTGAACTCATACTCCAAGAACATAGTTGTATGTTCTTATGGAATTTTTTCCATAAGATACATGGAAAAATAGAAATAGGTATAAGCAGCAGGTAGCATAAAGTAGAGATGGATAAAATGGGAGGAAGACAAGCATCTTTGGAAAAGGAAAGCATGTTGGGTTTTAGAGAATGAATAAGAGTTCATCATGTGTTAGGAAGAATTCCCTGCAGGTAAACATAACAATCAGCCAAATGCAAAGAAGAGCAGGAGAGTTAAGAATGTTCAGTTTAGTCTCACTGCAGCATGATAGAGAAACCTAATCTTCAGACACAATTCCATTCTCTGGTGACTAACGTTTTAGCTTAGAGAATAGAAACTACTTTTGTTTCAAGATGTTAAAATTATATTTTTAGGGAGAATATATTTGACAGTGTAATGGAGGGGGCAAGCTATAGTATTGTTCAACTAGCAAATCTTAGAAGTGGCATTTCAAAGATAAATTTGTGTGATTATTGCTCTTCTCTTTAATCCAGAAAATAGACTCCAGATGGTTACAAATATTTATTTCTAAGATGTTAAAGATGAGATATCTTTTCACTCTATCCAGTCTTAAGCAATGTCTACTTTTAAACAATTACACCATGCTTGATGCCACTAATTAACTGTTTTGTTTTAAAATGCCTTTGCTATTAAAATGTTTATTCACATTATTTTGTGTCATAGTGAGAGTAATGTGCATTTGTGAAAGCCATTATCGGTCAGGCATTGTGGCTCACGCCTGTAATCCCAGCATGTTGGGAGGCCGAGGTGGGCAGATCACAAGGTCAAGAGATCAAGACCATCCTGGCTAACACGGTGAAACCCCGTCTCTACTAAAAATACAAAAAAAAAATTATCTAAGCGTGGTGGCGGGCACCTGTAATTCCAGCTACTCAAAAGGCTGAGGCAGGAGAATCGCTTGAACCTGGGAGGCGGAGGTTGCAGTGAGCCGAGATCATGCCACTGCACTCCAGCCTGGGTGACAGAGTGAGACTCTGTGTCAAAAAAAAAGAAAAGAAAAAAGAAAGCCATTATCTAGCATATTCTTTATAAATTTTGCCCAAAGATTATTATGCTGTATTCTTTTTAAGTGCTAGTTTAAAATGATTACATTTCAAATGTCTCAACAGTATTTTGATTATTTTATTCAGCTGAAATTCAAAGATTAAGTTGAAGAATACAATCTTGATTTTGTAGATAAAGAAATGCTTTCAGGCCATGACCAAGATTGTGAGGGCTGGTCTTATAAATACATGGTATGACATGAGGATTCTAGAAAGTTCCACCTGCCCAAATATATTTCATCTACTTGCCAGGGCACCAAGGATGCTTTACTAAAAATTCATAGCTTTCGATTTCAAACATTTGTTGACCATCATTAATCCTTTACTAAAGTGCCAATATCCCTACAAGGGATCTTTTAATGTCTACATTAAAAGTCATTATCAAAGAATAACTTTCAACAGCATTTCCCAGCAAGTATCTGGTACATGACTAAGGGGTTCCATGATCAGATATGATGAAGAAATACTGAACATTATTTTTCTCTCTTACAGAGTCACAACATATGTGCATATATATATTCCTTTATTAGCATATGAAAGACTCTGAAGAGTTCAACAATTATTTTTTAAAGGAATTTTAAACTTTCCAAAACTCAGCAAATCCAAAACTCTTAACTCTTATAGCTCCAATGGCACTTATGACTGCTATGAGAATTATAATAACAGCTAGCTGAGAGCAAGATGCCAAAATTAAACAAAAGACTGACAACTGTAGTGGAGCCAGAAAGGAGCACTCAAATGGCTAAGAAAGGGCTGAGAGTGAAGATGAAATTTTCCCAAGGAAAAACTGGACTTGTTCAACTCTTTTTCTTGGACCGGTTCTAGGGTCGATCCAAACCATTGGATAGATAAAATTCATCTTGTCTAGGCAGCTTCATTTCATCACAGCTAAGTCCCCACATGATCTCATTCACTGAGATGCATTTTAAGGTTATATCACTATTATCTAAAGACCACACAAGAAGCCATCATATAGATTCCATTCCTGTGCTTGCTATTTGGAAGCAGTCAAGCATGTTGTCTATTATCTTGTTCAGTGTCTCTTACATAAAGCACCACATTAAAAATGCTTTTCAGAACTTAGCGCTAAAAACAGTTTTGCCTTCCCTGAGGAACTGAAATCCTCTTTCCTTTCTGAAAAGGAGCAATAGGTCTTTCTACTTGCTTTGATAGCAGGAAACCCAAAGCTTAATAGCAGCACAAGTAATAATAACCACACAGGCCTTTATGGCCTGAAAGATTTTTTTTTTTTTTTTGAGAAAGTTCTCCATCACTCAGGCTGGAGTGCAATGTGTGATCTCGGCTCACTGAAGCCTCACCTGTTGGACTTAAGCAATCACCCCACCTTAGCCTCCCTAGTAGATGGGACTACAGGTGTGCACCACCACGTCTGGCTAATTTTTTTTATTTCTGTAGTGACGAGGTTTCGCCAGGCTGGTCTCGAACTCCTGATCTCAAGTGATCCACCCATCTTGGCCTCCCAAAGTGCTGGAATTACAGGTGCGAGCCACCACACTGGGTCAAAAGTTTTTTCTTGACTCCCTACTCTTATTAATGCCTCCTCTGGTCATGACTGAATTTCTCAATCTCCATTTGTTTGTTGTGTGTGCTTGTCATAAATCATTGCAAACCCATTCAGAAATGTGAGAGAGGATAAGTGAGAAGATGGAAAGATTAAAAAAGACAAACAGAGGCCAGGCGTGGTGGCTCATGCCTGTAATACCAGCACTTTGGGAGGCCAAGGCAGGCAGATCATGAGGTCAGGAGATCAAGACAATCCTGGCTAACATGATGAAACCCCGTCTCTACTAAAAATACAAAAAAAAATAGCTGGGCGTGGTGGCAGGCACCTGTAGTCCCAGCTACTTGTGAGGCTGCGGCAGGAGAATGGCGTGAACCAGGAAGGTGGAGCTGGCAGTGAGCCCAGATCGTGCCACTGCACTCCAGCTCTCATCATTGCTTGGGTTGAAGGAATTCCATTGTAGATAGGCTGAAGAATAACCTCAGAACAGTCAGTGAGTATACACCAGGGATAGGCCAAAGAACTTAGGAGGTAACATCCAAGAAAGACTATCTCCTTTGCGGATCTGCAGAGTGCTATGAGTCTGTTAACCCATTCTGCTGAAAACAACAGATTTGCTAATAAGGCAAAGTTAGGGTGAGACATGACTCGGAGAGTAGATAAACACACATACACACACACATACCCAAACACAAACACATGCTCAGCGAATGTGTTTGGGTGAGGAGGAGTGAATTTGAAGGGGAAACCCCAAATTACCTATTCAGAATACATTCTGTAATAAGGAGAAATTGTAGGACAAGCATTTGTTTTACAAAGGGCTCCAAAACATGTAGTAAACATACAATTGATTGGTCCCATCATAGGAACCACATTCAGATAACGATTCCTAATAGCACTGCCAACTTTATTATCCAATAGTAGCCTGAACTATTTTAATGTTATGACGTGGAGTAGTATTTTATGTTATGACGTGGAGTCAAAAAGCCCTTTAATGTTATGACGTGGAGTCAAAAAGCCCTTTCTCATGCCTGAGAGACCAGCAGGCAGACAGTAAGTACCAGAATCTATACAGATGGGGAAGCTATATCAGGAGTGTTGATTTTGATTCTAATTTTCCAAAGGCACAATTATCTGCTGATCTGAAGGGCTCCTTGCCTGTGATACCTTATAGTGTAACTATTCCCCAGAAATTATTGGAGCGAGGAGTAACATTATTGCTTCTGTAATTTTCCCAGTGGAAACTGCATCTATTTATTCATCTCAACAAACACAAATAGCTTTCCATGCCTAGTCACTGGGGCTGAGGGTTTACAAAACCAAATAAAGCACAGTCCTTGCCTTAAAAAGGCTAAGGGTTCCAAAGTTCTGGTCTTATTCTTGTAAATTAACCTTTAGTCTCTCAAAATCCTTGCCCTGCTCAGGTAGAGAGAGGGTGAAGTATGCAGCTGTGAGTGGTATGATATTCTTAATGAGTGCACTTGTTTTCAGCTTTTTATTATTAACAGCTTAGTTCTAAAGCCCCCATATGTACTCAGAAGTGAAAAACTACAACAACAACAACAACAACTGGCTTTTATCTTAAGGCCTTTACATGTATCAGTTCATTTCCTCCATAGCCCGTGGGATGTGACTGGCAGCTCTTGGCACTTGCACACACCCTTCTTCCCCTTCTTAGGACGTTCGGAGTTCAGAGCCCATGTTGCTTTTCCTTTTTTTTTTTTTCCTTTTTTTTTTTTTTTTTTTGAGACACTGTTTCATCCAGACTGGAGTGCAGTGGCATGATCATAGCCCACTGCAGCCTCAACCTCCCAGGCTCAAGCAATCCTACCACCTCAGCCTCCTGAGTAGCTGGGACTACACGTGCACGCCACCATGCCCGGCTAATTTTTGTATTCGATCTTGTTTTTTCCACACCACACTGCATGTGTGTGCTGAACTTTCAGTCTGCCCATAAACCCGGTCAGCCCAACATCTCACTGAACCACTGCTCTTCTGTCACTCCAGGACCACAGTGGGCATAAGGCTTCTCTACAATAATTGTAGTCTCCCCAGGCTACTCCCAACAAAGCAAGATATGGGTTCCTCTGCTCTCAGATTCACCCAGTGGGTCAGACATTCCTATAATTCCTCCAACCCTAACCCTACTGAGACCTAAATCTTAAGAGACAAAATGGTGCCCTACCAGCTTTAGAAACTCACACCAGCTGCTAACTATCTCGCTTCCTTTTCTTAACTCTGAAGCTCCACTCACATGCCAAGAATATTTTAAAATTAAAAGACAAAAAAAACTTCTGTGTGTGTCAGAAAACTGGCTTTGAATCTATTCTCACCCTGCTGTGTTGTTTATGGATAAATTTGATGTATCTTTCTGCAGGCTTTGAAAACTGATGCTAAAATCTTGCTTTGGGGAGATTTATAAAACTTTTCTGGTTCAAAATTAGGTTCTTCATTCAAAGTTTAGGCTTTCTTTTTTTTTTTTCTCTTTTTTTTGAGATGGAGTCTTGCTCTGTTGCCCAGGAGGCTGGAGTACAGTGGCATGATCTTGGCTCACTACAACCTCTGCCTCCCAGGTTCAAGTGATTCTCCTGCCTCAGCCTCGCGAGTAGCTGAGATTATAGGCACGTGCCACCACACCCGCCTGATTTTTATATCTTTAGAAGAGATGGAGTTTCACCATGTTGGCCAGGCTGGCCTCAAACTTCTGACCTCAGGTGGTCCACACACCTTGGCCTCCTAAAGTGCTGGGATTACAGGCGTGAGCCACCGCACCCAGCTAAAACTTAGGCTTTTAAGATCTTTATTACTTCCATGATTTCCAAATAATAAACTGTCTTCTTTGCTTGGCTAAATCTGTTTTTCCTCTTAAATACCAGATGCCACTGACTGCAAGGGTAAAGACCATACAACATTGAAGGAAAAAACGTGGAAAAGAAAAATATCTGTTTTAATTATCTCAAAATTTTATTCTGAGACAAATTCAAATATAATTAAGCACCCAGTCCAATATATGCATTTCCTCTTGAAACTCTATTTCTCTTTTAAGTAACCTTTTTACTGATGTGTCACAAACAGAAAAGCACACAGATTATAAATGTACAGCTTGATGAATGTTCACCAAGTGAAATATACCCTTGTCACTGCAATAGGTCAGGAAGTAGAATGTGAACAGTCTCCCACTCACACCCCAAAAGAACTTACTATGCCGACTCCCATCATTATTCATTAACTTTACTAGTTTTTTAACTTCATGTAAGTGGCATCACACACTGTGCTTTTTTAGATCTGGGTTATTTCCCTCAAATTACATATGTGAGACTCATCCTACAGTGTTGCACATGGCAATAGTTTATTCATTTTTATTGTTTTGTGGATTTCCCTTGTATAAAATTTATTTACTCATTCTACTGCTGATAGACATTTTCGTTATTTCCAGTTGAAGGCTATCGTAAACAAAGATGCTAAGAACAATCTTCTACATGCCTTTTGGTATGCATATGTTTGTATTTCTGTTAGTAATACACCTAGAAAAAGTACTACTAAATCATAGGATTACGTGTTTAGCTATATAGTAGATATTGCCACATAATTTTTTGAAGTGGTTTTAGCAATTTGAACTCTCATTAACATTTGAGAATTCCAATGACTCCCTGTTTGCATTAACACTTAATATCGTCAGTTTTTGTTTTGTTTTGCTTTGCTTTTTGAGACAGAGTCTCGCTCTGTCACCCAGCCTGGAGTGCAGTGGCATGATCTAGGCTCACTGCAACCTCCGCCTCTCGGGTTCAAGTAATTCTTCTGCCTCAGCCTCCCAAGTAGCTGGGACTACAGGCACGCGCCACCATGCGCAGCTAATTTTTGTATTTCTGGTAAAGATGGGGTTTCACCATATTGGCCAGACTAGTATCCAACTCCTGACCTCATGATCCACCTGCCTCGGTGTCCCAAAGTGCTGGGATTACAGAAGTGAGCCACCGCGCCAGCCATAATGTCAGTTTTTTTAATGATAGCTGTTCTCATGATTGCGTAGTGGTATCTTACTGTGTTTTAACTTGCATTTCCCTGATAAATAAGATACCTTTTCATGTGCTTATTTGCTATTTGGATGTACTTTTTGTGAAGTGTTTGTTAAAGTCATTTGTCATTTTTCTATTCATTTTCTATTACCTAATCTTTGGTCTCCAAAGGGATGGAATTATCTTATTAGCTATCCTGGGGTGCAAACTGATCCAGGGAATTGGAAATTCAACCAAGATCTCACGGGGTGGAAGAGGAAATGTTTAAAAATGAAGCAGTAGGAAGCTAGGCAGACAAAAAGAAAATGTAATGGTCATTTCACATGGCCTCTAGTTCCCTTGGAATATGGCATAAACATGGACTATTTGGTCTCATGTGAACTAGCCCCCCTCTATCTCTCTAGGTTTGTCACATACTTCTCTCTCTTCTTTTTTTGTATTCTACCATGTCGATATCACAATTCAAACGCACCAAGTTCTCACCAAATTCCGAGCCTTTACTCATGTGGTATTGTTGTACACCCTGTATGCTTTCGTCTTGATTCTTAACCACCTCCCCAAACCAAATTATCTTCTTATTAGGTATTAGCTTAAGTATTACTTCTGTAGAGAATGCTTTTCCAAACTAGCTCTAATCACCACCTTTTGAGCACCAAAAAACCCTACTATTTTCATTTGTTCCATTCTTGATTACAGTTCTCTTAAATATATGCATCTCTATACTCTAAACTCCATGAAGAAAAGGACTAAGTCTGCCTTGTTCATGGCAGAATTATAAGCCACAGCACAGTGCCTGGTCCATGGGAAGCCCTTAGTAAATCTATTTTGTTTTATTTTGATTAATAACCACTCAGTTTAATAATTTTTCATTGCCCTTAACAGGTGTTTCTTCCTTAAATGTTGGTGTTAGCAGAGTTTTTGCCTTAACTTTATGGTCTTCTCTGGCTACCCTCTGCCCAAAGGCAGTCTCATCTATTCACATGCATGTAGCTACCAGCTATATGCTATAACTTAAAAATAAACTTCTTCACCCTGTCATGGTAAATTTTATGTGTCATCTTGACTGGGGTAAGTGATGTCTAGCTAATTGGTGAAACATTATTTCTGGGTATGTTTGTGAGAGCATTTCTGGAAGAGAGTAACATTTGAGTAAGCAGACTGAGTAGAGATGACTCTCACCAATGTGGGTACACATGATCCAATCTTCTGAAAGCCTGAATAGAATGAAAAGGCAGAGAAAGGATAAACTTACTCTTTCTGTTTGAGCCTGGATATCCAGGCTTTTTTCCCCTTAGACATTCGTGGTCCTGGTTATTGGGCCTTGGGACTGGGACAGTGACTTAACCTCTCCACTTTTTCATCCTCAGTTCTGAAGTCTTCCGAGTGAGACCAGGACTTACACCACCTGCTTTCCTGGTTCTCCAGCTCTCAAACAGAAAATTGTGAGACTTTCTTGGTCTCCATAATAGCTTGAGCCAATTTCCACAATAAATCTCTTGATATATTTTGAGTTCTTTTGGTTCTATTTCTCTGGAGAACCCTGACTAGAACAGACTTTTGTACCAAGAGTGCTTCTAGAGGAACATAATTTTATGAATAACAGTTGTGAATTTGTTCTGGGGTTTACGGAATTGGATTACTAATCTGATCAGGCTTTTAAATGATAATAATTCTATTTCTAGTAGTAAAGAGACCACTAATAGTAAATGGCTATGATATGCAAAATATCTGCATTGGATAGTCCTAAGCAACCATTTATAAGAATCAAAGAGCTAAGTGACTGTATATCATAACATCCAACATTTTTTGAAAACTAAGGAATATAAGGATGTTAGCTCTTTGCTCCTAATGTCTACAAGTGTGTTTTGTTTTGTTTTGTTTTTTAAAGGATGACCTCAGGGACTCCAGTTCTCAAGCGCTGCATAAATGGCCTAAGAGCTTCTATGTGTGCTGGGAAGGAGTTCCTTATCTCCTGTAGTCACAGGGCTGAATTTGCTGAAAATCAAACATAGGACCTCATCCTTCAATTGGCTGAATTTTAATACAAGTTGAACTTGCAGTCTTGCAGAATGTCTACTGTTAAAGTGAGGCCATTGTTTGGGAAAAAGGTGGGATTCTATGAATTGGGATGGGGGTGTGTGGAAAGACCCTGATGAAGTTGGGGACATTAAGTCCCTACATTCTAATGATTCTTCTTTGCTAGTGAAAGAGGTCTTCCCAGTGTCATTGGAAGCAGCCTTCTCATCCTTAGTGGAATCAGCCTCCCTCATCGCAGCGAAAGTGGCCTTCCCATCCATAGTGATAGTGACTTTTCAACTCCATCTGAGGAGCTAGCTTCCGTTGACTGCAGAAATGGTAACGGCCTTCCTTGAGGCAGTTGCCCTGCAAGACAATGCTGATTCTCCTCAGGACCCAGCCCCACTTTTTGCTTCTAGACCTATAACTAGACTCGAGGCCCAGCAGGTTCCTAAAGGTGATATACAAAGTGGGAGCCAAGAGGAGATGCAATATACTTTAAAAGCACTGCTTGAGCTTGCTAATTTACACGAGCAGAAATCTGGGGAACATGTGTGGAAACGCCTATTATGAATGTGGGATAATAGTGGAAGGAACAAAATGTTGAATCAGGTTACATTTATTGATACGAGCTCACTAGGCAGAAATTCTGCAGTTAATGTTGCAGCTCAGGGTGACAGAAAGGACTCTAGGCCAGACACCATGGCTTACACCTATAATCCCAATACTTTGAGAGACCAAGGCAGGAGAACTGCTTGAGCCCAGGAGCTTGAAACCAGACTAGGCAACATAACAGCATAGATAGTGTCTCTATAAAAAAAAATTAAATTAGCCAGGCTTGGTGGCATGCTATAAAGTCCCAGCTACTCAGGAGGCTAAGGTGGGAGGATCGGTTGACCTTGGGAAGCAGAGGCTGCAGTTAGCCAGGACCATGCCACTGCACTCCAACCTGGGTGACAGAGAGAGATCTACTTCAAAAAAAAAAAAAAAAAAAAAAAACTTTTAATAAAAAACTTAATTTAGGGGGCGGTTCCAAGATGGCCAAACAGGAACAGCTCCAGTCGACAGCTCCCAGCATGAGCGAAACAGAAGATGGGAGAAGATGGGTGATTTCTGCATTTCCAACTGAGGTACCGGGTTCATCTCATGGGGGCTTGTCGGACAGTGGGGGCAGGACAGTAGTCACAGCCCACCGAGCGTGAGCCGAAGCAGGATGAGGCATTGCCTCACCTGGGAAGTGCAAGGGGTCAGGGAATTCCCATTTCTAGCCAATGGAAGTGGTGACAGATGGCACCTGGAAAATCAGGTCACCCCCACCCTAATACTGTGCTTTTCCAATGGTCTTACCAAATGGCACAGCAGGAGATTATATCCCATGCCTGGCTCAGAGGGTCCCACGCCCATGGAGCCTCCCTCATTACTAGCACAGCAGTCTGAAATCCAACAGTAAGGTGGCAGCAAAGCTGGGGGAGGGGCACCCACCATTGCTGAGGCTTGAGTAGGTAAACAAAGTGGCCAGGAAGTTCGAACTGGGTGGAGTCCACTGCAGCTCAAGGAGGCCTGCCTGCCTATATAGACTCCACGTCTAGGGGCAGGGCATAGCTGAACAAAAGGCAGCAGAAACCTCTGCAGACTTAAATGTCCCTGTCTGACAGCTTTGAAGAGAGTAGTGGTTCTCTCAGTATGAAGTTTGAGATCTGAGAAAAGACAGACTGCCTCCTCAAGTGGTTTCCTGACCCCCGAGTAGCCTAACTGGGAGGCACCCTTCTCTAGGGGCAGACTGACACCTCACACAGCCAGGTACACCTGAGACAAAGCTTCCAGAGGAACGATCAGGCAGCAACATTTGCTGTTCAGCAATATTCACTGTTCTGCAGCCTCCGCAGCTGATGCCCAGGCAAACAGGGTCCGCAGTGGACCTCCAGCAAACTCCAACAGACTTGCAGTTGAGGGTCCTGACTGTTAGAAGGAAAACTAACAAACAGAAAGGACATACACACCAAAACCCCATCTGTACATCACCATCATCAAAGACCTAAGGTAGATAAAAACCACAAAGATGGGGAAAAATCAGAGCANGACAGACTGCCTCCTCAAGTGGTTTCCTGACCCCGAGTAGCCTAACTGGGAGGCACCCTTCTCTAGGGGCAGACTGACACCTCACACAGCCAGGTACACCTGAGACAAAGCTTCCAGAGGAACGATCAGGCAGCAACATTTGCTGTTCAGCAATGTTCACTGTTCTGCAGCCTCCGCAGCTGATGCCCAGGCAAACAGGGTCCGCAGTGGACCTCCAGCAAACTCCAACAGACTTGCAGTTGAGGGTCCTGACTGTTAGAAGGAAAACTAACAAACAGAAAGGACATACACACCAAAACCCCATCTGTACATCACCATCATCAAAGACCTAAGGTAGATAAAAACCACAAAGATGGGGAAAAATCAGAGCAGAAAAGCTGAAAATTCTAAAACTCAGAGTGCCTCCCCGCTCCAAAGGAATGCAGTGCCTCACCAGCAATGGAACAAAGCTGGACGGAGAATGACTTTGACGAGTTGAGAGAAGAAGACTTCAGATGATCAAATTTCTCCGAGCTAATGGAGGAAGTTTGAACCCATCTCAAAGAAGCTAAAAATCTTGATAAAAGATTAGATGAATGGCTAACTAGAATAACCAGTGTAGAGAAGTCCTTAAATGACCTGATGGAGCTGAAAACCATGGCACAAGAACTACATGACAAATGCACAAGCTTCAGTAGCCAATTCCAACAACTGGAAGAAAGGGTATCAGTGATTAAAGATCAAATGAATGAAATGAAGTGACAAGTTTAGAGAAAAAAGAGTAAAAGGAAATGCACAAAACCTCCAAGAAATATGGCACTATGTGAAAAAACCAAATCTACGTCTGATTGGTGTACCTGAAAGTGATGGGGAGAATGGAACCAACTTGGAAGACACTCTGCAGGACATTATCCAGGAGAACGTCCCCAACCTAGCAAGGCAGGCCAACATTCAAATTCAGGAAATACAGAGAACGCCACAAAGATACTCCTCGAGAAGAGCAACTGCAAGACACATAATTGTCAGATTCACCAAAGTTGAAATGAAGCAAAAAATATTAAGGGCAGCCAGAGAGAAATGTCAGGTTACCCACAAAGGGAAGCCCATCAGACGAACAGCGGATCTCTTGGCAGAAACTCGACAAGCCAAAAGAGAGTGGGGGCCAATATTCAACATTCTTAAAGAAAAGAATTTTCAACCCAGAATTTCATATCCAG
>NW_016811409.1:113871-124835 GCF_001698545.2 Rhinopithecus bieti | reverse complement strand
TATACAAAAATCAATTTTATTTCCAGATAGGAGCCATAAGTGAAGATTTACTTTTAAAAAGATACATGTAAAAGAAACAGATAAAAAATGGTACCTAAAAACAAACATAATAAGAGATCTGTGTGAACTTTTATGTAGAAAATTATGAAACTTATGTAAAATAAAACATTAAAGAAAACCTAAATAAATGAATAGACATACCATCTTCATGTTAGGAAGACTCCATAAAGATTAATTCTCACCCAGATTATAATTTTAATTCGATTAATCCCAGTCTTGGCAGGTTTTTTCCCCAGAATTTAAAAGAGTATACATACTAAAGAAAAGGAAAATCCAAGATAGCTAAGGCAATTTTAAGGAAGAAAAATGGGATAGCAGATTTGTCCTGGAACTGCTATAATTTTAATTATAATTGCTATATTATAATTATACAGCTGTTATAATGGTTATAATTTTAAAATAGATATTTTAAAATTTACATATTTTAAATTGTAGCCATTATAACAGTAATTAAAATTACTATAGCAATTGTAGTAGTGCAGGGCAGGCAATTAGCCTACTGGAGGAGTAAAGAGCCCCCAAACAGACTCTAAGTAGAATATGATGTATGACAAATACTATAATGCTGACTATAGTGAGGAAAAGATAGATTACTCAGTAAAGAGTTCTACAAAGACCTGGCTATTTATATGAGTGGGAGTGATGAATTTAGAGTTTTGATTTACACTATTCACAATCAAAATTTTAATTTAATTTAAAAGAAGGGCTTAACAGTTTGTTGGTCTCGTTGACTGAAACATGAGTCAAAAGATGGCCCATGGCCTACCGCCCCCATAAGTGAATTGGAAATGCTTGACCTCCCTTGGTTTAATGGAGAGGAAGGCATTCAAAGGCTTAGGGAGAGCAAAATATTAGAGTATATTAGAATAGACCTACTTACCCACACTAGGAGGGTCCAGAAAACACACCCTTCACCAACACTTTGAGAAATAAATTTGTGAAGGAAGCCCCAGCATCCTTGACAATACCTAACATAACGGGAGTAATTAGATCTTGGGTGGCCAGGGCCAACTCTGGCACTCAACTACCAAAGGCAAGATGGATGTACCCTAATAGTCAGTAGAGTCAAAGCAGCAGTCAGAATATTCCGACCCTTGCAGAGCAATGACATTGGCTAATCACAGTGTTCCTACAAATGAAATAGAAAGCCTACAAATTCTTACTTGATCTAAATAAGCAGAAAAGTTCTAGGTCAAGTGAACAAAAGTGCATTTCAAAAACAGAGAGACATAGCCCTTCAATCAATTTCTAGACTTGGGCCAGTTTACAGACCTAGAACTCCTTGAATAAAGCAGAGGCAACCTCTCCTCAAGAAAAAACACAGTACATTACCTGAAACTTATGCTGTTGATCTTTCTCCTAACCTTCCCTAAAGAGACATAGGGCCTTTTATCAGTGTAACTGTGCACTGGGAAGAAAGAAAATAATCAGACATTAAAGAGACTACTAGACACTGGCTCTCAAATGACAGTAATTACAGGAGACCCAAAATGTCACTGCGGCCCTTTATCAGAGTATTGGCTTATAAAGTTCAGGTGATCAATGGGGTTTTAGCTCTGGTCTGTCTCACAGTGGGTCCAGTGGGTTCCTGAGCCCAACCTGTGGTTATTTTCCCACTTCCAAATGCATAATTGAAATAGACATACTTAGCAGCTGGCAGAACTGCCACATTAGTTCCCTGATCTGTAAAATAATGACTATAATGGCAGGAAAGGCCAAATGGAAGCCATTAGAACTGCTTCTATCTAGGACAATAGCAAATCAAAAGCAATACTGCATTCCTGGAGGGATTGCAGAGATTAGTGCCACCATCAAAGACTTGAAAGACACAGAGGTGGTGATTCTCACCACATCCCCATTCAAAACTCTTACTTGGCCTGTGCAAAACCACAGACAGATCCTAGGGAATGACAGTATGATTATCATAAGCTTAGCCACGTAATGACTCCAATTGTAGCTGCCGTACAAGATTTGGTTTCCTTCACTGAGCAAATTAACACATCCTCGGATAGCCGGTATTCATCTATTGATCTGGCACATGTCTTTTTCTCTATCTGTCTATAAGGCCCACCAGAAGTAGTTTTCCTTCAGCTTGCAAGGCCAGCAATATACCTTCTCTGTCCTCAAAATTATTTTAACTCCTCAGCCCTATGTCATAATTTAGTTAACAGGCATCTTGACTGCCTTTCCTTTCAACAAGATATCACACTGGTTCATTACATCGATGACATTATGCTTATTGGATCTAGTGAGCAAAAAGTCACAACTATTCTAGACATATTGTTAACAGAGTGTATGTTAGAGCATAAAAAATAAAGCCAACTAAAATTCAGAGGCTTTCTATCTTAGTGAAATTTCTAAGGATCCAGTGGTATGGGGCCTATCAAGATATCCCTTTTAAGGTTGAGGTTAAGTTGTTGCATTTGACCCCTCCCAATCAAGAAAGAGGTACAATAACTAAAGAGCCTATTGGGATTTTAGAGGCAACATCTCTTCATTTGGATGTATTACTCCAGTTCATCTATCAGTTGTCCCAAAAAGCTGCTAGTTGTGGGTGGGTTCTGGAATAAAAGAAAGCTCTACAACAGGTCCAGGCTCCTATGCCACTTGGACCATAGGATCTAGCAGATGCAGTGGTGCTTGCAGTTTCAGTGACAAGATAGGAATGCCATTTGGAGACATTTGCAAGCTGCCATAGATGAACTGCAGCACAGGCCTTTAGGATTTTGGAGCCCAGCTCTGCCATCATCTGCAGATAACCACTCTCCTTTTGAGAGACAGCTCTTGGACTGCTACTGGGAGTTAGGAGAAACTGAATACTTGACTGTGGGCTATCAAGTTACCACACAACCTGAGACTTCCATCATCAACTAGGTGTTATCAGACCTGCTAAGCCATAAAATTGAGCATGTACAACATATGGTTCTGCTTCTCTGAGAGTCGGGATTTACAGGAATCAAGGGGTGGAAATGGGAGTGGCACTACTCAGTATTACCCAAAATGTTTTCTTCCTGTTCCCACAAGCTTATGCTCTGCTGGCCTAAAAATCTTAGTTCCAGCTTCCACCAAGAAGCACAACAATGATCCCATTGAACTGGAAGTTAAGACTGTCATCTGGCCACTTTGAGCTTCTCATGCCTCTGAGTCTATAACAGAGTCCAGAGTCGTAGTACTAGCTGGAGTGACTGATGTGGACTACTAAGCAGAAGCACCAGTCAAGATGCTCAATGAAAGCAAAGAGAAAAAAGAATAAATAGTAAATATGGTCATTATAAATACCTGCTATGACCACATGACCAGTTACAGAAACAAAGACTGTTACGAAGATGTCCCCCCTTCTTCTGTTAGAAATACATTTGTATGTAGACATAGGTACATTAAGTAAATATTGTTGTCTTATTTCCTCTCTTATTCCTTTATTATGTACCATATATGTTAACAGTATTAGTGTTTTAATATTGTTAATTTTACATCATAATATTTAAGTTACAGAATATGAGAAGATGAGTAAACATCACTCAAAGACGATTTCTCATCTGGGGAAGAGATGAGAGTTATACACAAAATATTTGTATCATATCAGGTGCTTATTACCCTGTTATTGTCTTTATCTGGAGGTTAAGTATGGTTTAAGGAGATAGATATTGGTGCCAGGTTGAAAAGGGGTGGACTTGTGATGGTTAATTTTATGTGTCAACTTGACTGGGCCGAGAGATGCCTAGATAGCTGGTGAACATTATTTCTGGGTGTGTCTGTGAGGGTGTTTCTGGAAGAGATTAACATTTAAATCAGTAAACTAAGTAAAGAAGATCCACCCTCACCAACATGAAAATGTATTATCCAAGCTGTTGGGAGCCGGAATAGAACAAAAAAGTGGTGAAGGGCGAACTTGCTCTTTCTGTTTGAGCTGGGATATCCATCTTTTCCTGCCCTTGGACATCAGTGCTCCTGGTTCTCAGGCCTTGGGACTCAGACTGACCTTACACCATTGCCCCCAACCCAACTGTTCTCAGGTCTTCGGACTCAGACCAAGACTTCTATCATAGGCTCCCCTAGCTCTAAGGCCTTTGGACTCCATCTGAATTACACCACTGGCTTTTCTGGTCCCCCAGCTTGCAGAAGGCAGATGGTGGAACTCCTTGGCCTTCATAATCACTTAAACCAATTCCCATTAAAAACCTCCTCATATATATGTCTCCTATTGGTTCTGTTTCTCTGGCAAACCCTGATTAATACACACCTTAATCACAAGATGTAAAGTTTTATATCTAATTGCCTACTAAGTATTTCTACAGAGACACTTCAAACTCAACATGTTCCAACTGAGCTTATATTGCTCCCACTCCTCCATCCCCATCCCACCTGCTCCTCCCACTCTTGCATTTACAATGACAATTAATGGTGCCATAATCCACCTAGTTTCCTAAAGCAGAAATCTTGTAGTCATTCTAAATTCCTTTCTCCCCTTCTACCCACATCTTTTCATTCACTAATTATCCCTCCTACGTGGTTCTGTAATCCTTTTTTTTCTCCCCATCCCTACTACTACTGCCTAATTAGGATTCCATTCTTTCTTACCTTGATTACTAAAATAGTCTTCTAATGACTCTCTGTCTCTCAATTTTTCCCTCCTTTGATGCTTCCTCTACAGAACCTCCAGAATGAGATATCTAAAATTCTGTTTGATGATGGAATTACCAGGTTGAAACCTCTTCCAAGGCTTTCCATAGCCTGGTTACTCAACTAACACACTGGGCCTTTTGTAACCTATTTACTTCTTCACCTTTACCCTCTATTTTACCTTCTTTTTTTTCTTTCTTTTTTTTTTAAAGGATACATGTGCAGAATGTGCAGGTTTGTTACATAGGTATGCGTGTGCCATGGTGGCTCGCTGCACCTATTGACCCTTCCTCTAAGTTTCCTTCCCTCACCCCCCATCCCCCAACAGGCCCTGATACATGTTGTTCCCCTCTCTGTGTCCATGTGATCTCAATGTTCAACTCCCACTTGTGAGTGAGAACATGCGGTGTTTGGTTTTCTGCTCCTGTGTTAGTTTGCTGAGGATGATGGCTTCCAGCTTCATCCATGTCCCAGCAAAGGACATGATCTCATTTCTTTTTATGGCTGCATAGTATTCCATGGTGTGTATGTACCACATTTTCTTTATCCAATCTATCATTGATGGGCATTTGGGTTGGTTCCATGTCTTTGCTACTGTAAATAGTGCTGTAATAAACATACGTGTGCATGTGTCTTTATAGTAGAATGATTTATACTCCTTTGGGTATATACCCAGTAATGGGATTGCTGGGTCAAATGTTATTTCTGGTTCTAAATCCTTGAGGAATCGCCATACTGTCCTCCACAATGGTCGAACTAATTTACATTCCCACCAACAGTGTAAAAGCATTCCTATTTCTCCACAGCCTCGCCAGCATCTATTGTTTCCTGACTCTTTAATAATCGCCATTCTGACTGGCATGAGATAGTATTCCATTGTAGTTTTGATTTGCATTTCTCTGATGATCACGATATTGAGCTTTTTTCATATGTTTGTCGGCCACGTAAATGTCTTGTTTTGAGAAGTGTTTGTTCATATCCTTTATCCACTTTTTGATGGGGTTGTTTTTTTCTTGAAAATATTTGTTTAAGTTCCTTGTAAATTCTGGCTATTAGCCCTTTGTCAGGTGGATAGATCGCAAAAATTTTCTCCCACTCTGTAGGTTGCCTGTTCACTCTGATGATAGTTTCTTTTGCTGTACAGAAGCTCTTTAGTTTAATTAGGTTCATTTGTCAATTTTGGCTTTTGCTGCAATTGCTTTTGGCATTTTTGTCATGAAGTCTTTGCCCATGCCTGTGTCCTGAATGGTATTGCCTAGGTTTTCTTTTAGGGTTTTATGGTTTTTGATTTTAAGTCTTTAATCCATCTTGAGTTAATTTCTGTATAATGTGTAAAGAAGGGGTCCAGATTCAGTTTTCTGCATATGGCTAGCCAGTTTTCCCAGCACCATTTACTGAATAGGAGATTCTTTCCCCATTACTTGTTTTGGTCAGGTTTGTCAAAGATCAGATGGTTGTAGATGTGCAGTGTTATTTCTGAGGTCTCTGTTCTGTTCCATTGGTCTATATGTCTGTCTTGGTACCAGTACCATGTTGTTTTGGTTACTGTAGCCCTGTAATATAGTTTGAAGTCAGGTAGCATGATTCCTCTAGCTTTGTTCTTTTTGCTTAGGACTGTCTTGGCTATATGGGGTCTTCTCTGATTCCACATGAAGTTTTAAATTGTTTTTTCTAACTTTGTGAAGAATGTCAATGATAGTTTGATGGGAATGGTATTGTTTCTATAAATTACTTTGGGCAGCATGACCATTTTCACGATATTGATTCTTCCTATCCATAAGGATGGAATTCTTTCCCACTTGTTTGTATCCTCACTTATTTCCTTGAGCAGTTGTATGTAGTTCTTCTTGAAGAGGTCCTTCTCATCCCTTTTTACTTGTATTCCTTAGACATTTGATTTTCTTTGTAGAGATTATGAATGGGAGTTCATTCATGATTTGGCTCTCTGCTTGCCTATTGTTGGTGTAAAGGAATGCTTGTGACTTTTACACATTGATTTTATATCCTGAGATTTTGCTGAAGTTGCTTATCAGTTCAAGAAGTTTTTGGGCTGAGACGATGGGTTTTTTAAAATATAAAATCATGTCATCTGCAACAATCCTCTATTTTACCTTCTAATAATCCCTAGCTGCTAGCAATTCCTGGTAAACAATGATGTTTCCTTTTCCTAGCTCTCTTTGTGATGTTTTCTAAGCCTGGAATGTCATCTGGTTCTTACTCATCCTTCAAGATTAGATTCTGAGAATATCACTTCTCAGAAGTCAAGACTTCCAGGTTTGATTGAATTTATCTCTGCTCTCCCACAACACCCCATCGAACCTTTCCTTGAGACAGCCAGGTGAGAAGGCCTCCCTGGCAGGGGCTCTGACCAACCTGCACACTATGTGGAGTGCACACTGGGATGGAGCCACAGAAGTTCATGATGTTTGCAGCAGGGAGGAGTCCGGCCCCTCCTCTTCCTGGGTGTTACCTGGAATTCAAGCTGTGAGGTGGCAAGCACACTAGCAGGAACTCTGGCCTTGCAGAGAGCCCCTGTTCCCCCTTTTTTCCTTTTTGCCCTATAAATCCCATTATTCTCACCCTTCAAATCGTCTGTGAGCCTAAATTTTTGTGATTGTGGGGCAAGGACCCCCTCTTTAGCTGAACTAAGGAAAAGTCTTGGAATATCATTATCAAGACATAAATTGAGATATGTTGTTTATAGTCTGCCACCCCCACTAAACAGCTCCTTGAGAGCAGGCCCAATGTCACGTTTGTCTTTGTGCCCTGGGATGTAGTAGACAGCCTGGCATATACTAGGTATGTAAAAATAGCTTCTTGCCCTGAAAATTTTTAGAACATTTTGAATCTCTACGACATAATTCAATCTGTTTTGCCCTTTCTTCTTAAGAGAATTCAAATTTTTTTCCAGTGATAATGTGCCCAGCTCAATGACTATATTTCCCACCCTCCCTTGCCAGGACTGAAAACCAATGAGGTAAAAGCACTCACAGATGGCTTTTTGGGAACTGCTTTAAAGGAGGCTAAATGTTGTCATTTATTTTTCCCCTTTCTCCCTAAAACATGTTCACAATGTCTGAAGTTCTAGGAGACATCATATGTGTGCTTGAAGATGCAAAGCCATGCTCTAAAGAAAGATGGGAGTCTGGTTCTCTATTAACCATTGAGCTTTCATACCAGCCCAGGACAGAATTATTTTAGTTTTTCTTTACGTGAGAGAATGTGATCCCTACTTTGTTTAGTCTGTCTGGATTTTGTTACCAGCAACTGAATGTACTACTAGCTGTAGCTACTAGCTCTGAATAAAAGTTTCTTCTTAAATGATGCAATTGCAAGTTAAAATTGATCATGGGCAGGGCTTGGTGGCTCACAATTTTAATTCCAACACTTTGGGAGGCTGAGGCAGGAGGATCACTTCAGGGCAGGAGTTTGAGACCAGCCTGGGCAACAAAATAAGACTCTATCTCTACAAGAAATTTGAAAAATCAGTCAGGCATAGTGTCACGTGCCTGTAGTCCCAGCTACTCTGGAAGCTGAGGTAGGAAGATCACTCTAGCCCAGGAGTTCAGAGACTGCAGTGAGCTATGATCACACTACTACACTCCAGCCTGGCTAACACAGTGAGATCCAGTATCTTAAGAGAAAAAAAAAAGCATGAAAAGATGCTTCTTTGGGATCATCTAAGATGGATATTCTTCTATTTCTAAATGTATAGCTCCTTTCACCATCATCCAGGAACTGAAATGCTGAAGGACTTTTAATATGATAGGGGCTACTTTGTTTTTACGATTTTTATTTAACTCATATGACTTGTCACTTTAAGTAGAGTTGTAGTTTGTAAGGCAATTACTTGAGTAACTTTTATAGTACTCTGGTTCACAGCTAGTAGCTATTATGGAGGCCGCATAGTGCCTAATTAAGAAATAAAGACAGAGCAATTAGCATTCTTTCAAGGATTTACAACCAAAAAAGCATTAATAAAACATCCTGTATATATACTCTAAATTACAGGTATCTATATGTATGTGCAGATATAAATATTTATGAAGACAGAAAACATAAATTATTAAGTTAGTCTCTCTATAAAGTATGAAATAAAATTACAAAAACAACAATATACACATGCACAAATTCCAAGAACACACAAGATTTCAGGTCTCTGATTTAACAGTTTTCATATTTTGTGTTTCTAACTATTGACTTGTTTACCTTATCCCCTCTTTTTGTTATTATTTTATTTTATTATTTTTTTAGAGACGGAGTCTCGCTCTGTTGCCCAGGCTGGAGTGCAGTGGCACAATCTCAGCTCATGCAACTTCCGCCTCCCTCCGGGTTCAAGCAATTCTTCTGCCTCAGCCTCCGGAGTAGCTGGGACTTCAGGTGCCCACCGCCATGACCAGCTAATTTTTTTTTTTTTTTTTTTTTTTTTTTTGTATTTTAGTAGAGACAGGGTTTCACCATATTGCCCAGGCTGGTCTTGAACTCCTGAGCTCAGGCAATCTGCCCGCCTCGGCCTCCCAAAGTGCTAGGATTACAGGCGTGAGCCACCGTGCCCAGCCACTTCAGCCCCTCTGTAGGGCTATCATAGGCCATTTTCCCACTGTATTGACTCAGTTTAAACTCTATCAGTTGACACTTAGACATTGACACCATGTAGCCTTTTTTCCAGGCACTTAAGGCTAACTTTTTTTTTTTTTTTTTTTGGACACAGGGTCTCTCTCACTTCCACCACCCGAGGCTGGAGTGCAGTGGTACAATCATGGCGCACTTATGCAGCCTTGACTTCCCCAGGCTCAAGCAATTCCACCTCAGCCACCCAGGTAGCTGGGACTTCAGGCGTGTGCCACTACACCTGGCTAATTTTTTGTATTTTAGTAGAGAAGAGGTTTTGCCGTGTTACCCAGGCTGGTCTTGAACTTCTAAACTCAAGAGATCTGCCCACCTTGGCTTCTCAAAGTGCTGAGATTACAGGTGTGAACCACTGCATCTGGCCAAGGCTAACCTTTTGACATCATCAGTGCCCATTCTCTGAGTGAGTATGAATTTTTTAGGGTCTGTGCCACTAACTATTTCTATGTTAAATTCCTTGGTCTCCTCCCTCCCAGTTAAATCTATGTACAATTCTTTCTTCAAATATTCATTCCTTTCTGAGCCATTTAAAATCTGTATCTGAAAAGCCTTGATCCAGAGGGCAAAACATCTGGTCCTGTTTCATTGTTAAGGATAAATGGTAGGATATAAGACCAAAAGTTTAGACTCTAAGTGCCACACCTTGACCCTAGTGTTTTGCACTTAACAGGTGCTTGCTGTTGTTAATAACTAGCAACTTGCCCAAGGTTCATTCATTAATTGGCTCAGCAAATATTATCTACTATGTGCCTAGCACTGTGCTAGGCCATAGATAATCCAGTGAGCAAAACAGGTACAGTCTCTAATTATGTGTTGTGGGGAAGACAGATATTTAGCAAATAATCACAGAAATGAGTTTATAATTGCAAACTAAGACAAGTGCTATGAAGAAAAGAAATATGGTTTTATGAGTTTGCTAAATGCAGACTAGATTGTTTTACACTAACCATCTTACTGAGAAAACTAAAAAAAAAATAGGATTAAAAAAAATGTTTGAATGTGTCATAAAGTTACCAAGATTGAGAGCTCTTAATGGGCCTAAATCCAAGAAAGGAGGGAATTGCGGAGAGGTGAACCTGACAGCCAGGGTGACTTTTCCTCTTAGGGCATTTGCTACTTCTAGTTGTAAGTTCAGAAGATGAGCAGAGCTTGCTATGGAGTGATAGAACGGGGAATAAAAGTTAAAGACTCATGAAGTGGCTAGGCACACTGGCTCACCCCTGTAATCCCAACATTTTGGGAGGCTAAGGTGGGAGGATCCCTCGAGCCCAGGAGTTGGAGACCAGACTAGACAATATGGCAAAACAAGAAAACAAGAATTAGTCAGGCATGTGGGCATATGCCTGCAGTCCCAGGAACTCAGGAGGCTGAGGTGGAGGATCACTTTAAGCCTAGGAGGTGGAGGTTGCAGTGACCTAAGACTTCTAAAAAATCTAAAACACACACACACAAACACACATACAGACACACACGCACACACACACAGAGACACATACACAGACACACACACACAGACACACACACACAGACACACACACACACACACAGACACACACAGACACACAGAGACACACACACAGACACACACACACACAGACACACACACACACACAGACACACAGACACACACACACACACACACACACACACACACA
>NW_016811409.1:108017-113629 GCF_001698545.2 Rhinopithecus bieti | reverse complement strand
TTTTTTTTTTTTTTTTTTGGACACAGGGTCTCTCTCACTTCCACCACCCGAGGCTGGAGTGCAGTGGTACAATCATGGCGCACTTATGCAGCCTTGACTTCCCCAGGCTCAAGCAATTCCACCTCAGCCACCCAGGTAGCTGGGACTTCAGGCGTGTGCCACTACACCTGGCTAATTTTTTGTATTTTTAGTAGAGAAGAGGTTTTGCCGTGTTACCCAGGCTGGTCTTGAACTTCTAAACTCAAGAGATCTGCCCACCTTGGCTTCTCAAAGTGCTGAGATTACAGGTGTGAACCACTGCATCTGGCCAAGGCTAACCTTTTGACATCATCAGTGCCCATTCTCTGAGTGAGTATGAATTTTTTAGGGTCTGTGCCACTAACTATTTCTATGTTAAATTCCTTGGTCTCCTCCCTCCCAGTTAAATCTATGTACAATTCTTTCTTCAAATATTCATTCCTTTCTGAGCCATTTAAAATCTGTATCTGAAAAAGCCTTGATCCAGAGGGCAAAACATCTGGTCCTGTTTCATTGTTAAGGATAAATGGTAGGATATAAGACCAAAAAGTTTAGACTCTAAGTGCCACACCTTGACCCTAGTGTTTTGCACTTAACAGGTGCTTGCTGTTGTTAATAACTAGCAACTTGCCCAAGGTTCATTCATTAATTGGCTCAGCAAATATTATCTACTATGTGCCTAGCACTGTGCTAGGCCATAGATAATCCAGTGAGCAAAAACAGGTACAGTCTCTAATTATGTGTTGTGGGGAAGACAGATATTTAGCAAATAATCACAGAAATGAGTTTATAATTGCAAACTAAGACAAGTGCTATGAAGAAAAGAAATATGGTTTTATGAGTTTGCTAAATGCAGACTAGATTGTTTTACACTAACCATCTTACTGAGAAAACTAAAAAAAAAATAGGATTAAAAAAAATGTTTGAATGTGTCATAAAGTTACCAAGATTGAGAGCTCTTAATGGGCCTAAATCCAAGAAAGGAGGGAATTGCGGAGAGGTGAACCTGACAGCCAGGGTGACTTTTCCTCTTAGGGCATTTGCTACTTCTAGTTGTAAGTTCAGAAGATGAGCAGAGCTTGCTATGGAGTGATAGAACGGGGGAATAAAAGTTAAAGACTCATGAAGTGGCTAGGCACACTGGCTCACCCCTGTAATCCCAACATTTTGGGAGGCTAAGGTGGGAGGATCCCTCGAGCCCAGGAGTTGGAGACCAGACTAGACAATATGGCAAAACAAGAAAACAAGAATTAGTCAGGCATGTGGGCATATGCCTGCAGTCCCAGGAACTCAGGAGGCTGAGGTGGAGGATCACTTTAAGCCTAGGAGGTGGAGGTTGCAGTGACCTAAGACTTCTAAAAAATCTAAAACACACACACACAAACACACATACAGACACACACGCACACACACACAGAGACACATACACAGACACACACACACAGACACACACACACAGACACACACACACACACACAGACACACACAGACACACAGAGACACACACACAGACACACACACACACAGACACACAGAGACACACACACAGACACACACACACAGAGACACACAGACACACACACACAGACACACACATACACACACACACAGAAAGAAAAGGGAGGCTTGGATGCTTTGATAAGCTCCAAAGCTTTCAGTTGAGAAAATAAGATACTTATAACTGCCCTCCTCCATTACTTATTCCATGTGCCTTTGTCTTTAACCAGCACTCCAGATAGTCGTGGCCTTCAACCAACAGGTGACTCAAAATATTAGTCCTAATGTATAATACCTGAGCCACAGATTATTCTGCTTATAAAGTGATGTTTTAGCTTTTGTTAAATTGTACTATTGAGCATGGCTGTACTAGGAGGAAATTCAGAATATTATTTTAGCTCTATTATGCCTTTCTCTGTACTCACTGTGTTAGTAAAGCCCTTGACAGGATTAGTTAACAACATAACTTCCTTTTGCTCATTTACTCAGTGGCATGAAGAATCCCGAATGGGTAAGCTATAGTCTAAGCTTCGAATTTAAAGGAATCATTTGCCAAATATCCCAGATGGAAACATTCTACTCTTCAATACTAAAATCTTCAAAGTCTGAAAGAGTGAGGATGGGAGGTAAAACATGTGCAAATAGATTATTAAGTGATTTCACTTTCTCCTATTTAGGGAGAAACTCTACTCTCACTTCCAGCCTATTGTCTCCAAATGCATGTATTCGGTCTGTGGGAGATATAATACTGCATATTGATCCTTGGCTGAAAGGATATTACGAGACAGTCCTCTACTCACAAGGTGTTGTATCTAAGCTCTCCTACATGTGAGACTCTAATCAGCCATAGTTGTTTCTGAACCTTGGGTATCTTAGACTTGTCAATCACCCTTCGCCTCACTTTTTTTTTTCACTGTAAAATAGACTTCCTTGATCAGAGAAAGGCTGGGTGGAATGTCATAATTGTGTATAAAATAGTCATTCCATGTATAGTGGTACTGAAAGAAGCAAAATTAGGAAGAAAGGCAAATTAAAATCTAAGGTGTCATAGCCACCTCCTTGATAGAAGAAGTCTAGCTGGCCTCCCTAGGGCATGGTACTGTATTATAAGCTGAGGGTTGATTGCTGTTTCTGGAAGTACACAAGGTCAGATTTTTTAGAAAAAGTCGATGTGTTAATGTCTGTCACCATATCCACTTTACTCAAGTACTAAGGAAATGGGAAAAAAGCAGACTGACATAAATAGTGAGTCATCTTGTCCACCTGATAACTAAAACCTTCATTCACTGTAGCCTTTCGTTGGTCCGTTGCATAGGCTATATTTAGTCACACTTAGAAACCCCATTAAGAGGGGTCCATACATAAGTGTCTTCCTCAAACACTTTGTGATCAGTCTTACAATTCTGCTTCTTTTAGGTCCCTGATAATCTGATTATACCATTAACTACTGCCCATCCATCAGTATAGATACCTACCTCGGGCTTTCTACTAACAAAGTGAACAATAAGATAAATTGTTTACATTTCTTTTCACTGGGAGAATTTCCATTTTTGACTGTCCTTCAGGACTACTCCTGAGCGTGAAAGTAATGCCCCAGCAATCTATTTCTGGTTGGTACACAAATATGCAGAGCCATCCTTTTAAAAGAACCAAATGTTTTCCTCTTCAATCAACTGATATGAAGAAATTCCCACACAAGAGTACAATGGCAGCGGGAGGAGGCAAGGTGAGTGTTCATAAAGTTATTTATGCAACTTATTTCTGCCTTCACAATTGGCTTGGACCTAATGCTGGATATTAGTGGAATCCACTTCCACTTGCTGATGAAGGACTTCTGGCCGTGTCCAACTTAATGTTGGTTTCTAATTTTCTACTGCTTAAAATCTCTATCTTTCATCTTTGTGGGAAATAATCGAATCGGGCTCTACTCTATACCTCTGACTTAATCTCCTACTAGTATCACCCTGGTTCACTCTACTCCATGTGGCCAGTCAAGGTCCACATTTTTTCCCTGGTCCTTTCTGCCTAGAAAAGTCTTCCCTTGGAGATGCACAAGGCTACTTTAATGCCTCCTTTTAGGCTATTACTCAAATGTGACATTCTCATTGATATCATCCCTGACAACCATTTTTTAAATTGTATCCTTCTACATCCTGGCAATCCTGATTTAAGCAGATTTATTTTCTTCTTACTGTAAACAAAAATAAAATTCTAAGACCCACCCCCAACCATCTGAATAGACCCCTCCTCTTGGCCAAGGGCATTCCAAAATTAGCCTGAAAAACTAGTTCAGGCCATGATGAGAAGCAAGGGTCAAACATGCCTCATTAGTTCTTCCTCCCTTTTGGAATTCAGGAAGTCAACCAGAATTAACATCAACACAGACCTTAAGTCTGGTAAGAAATATGTACAATCGTTTCTCTCTGAAGCCTGCTACCTGGAGACGTCAAGCTGCATGATAAAATCTTGGTCTCCACAATCCCTTATCATAACCCAGATATTCCTTTTTATTGATAATAACTCTTTCAACCAATTGCCAATCAGAAAATTTTTAAATCTACCTATGACCTGGAAGCCATGGCTCTGAGTTTTCCCACCTTTCCAGGTCGAACCAATGTAAATCATATATGTATTGATTGATGTATTATTTCTCCCTAAAATGTATAAAAGCAAGCTGTACCCCTAATAACCTTGAGTACATGCCATCAGGATCTCCTGAGGCTGTGTCAAAAGTGTATCCTTAACTTGGGCTAAATTGAGACCTGTCTCAGATACTTTGGGGTTCATATTACATAGATAACCTCCTAAAATACTGTATATTTTAATGTATTTGTTCCTTCTCTTTCTCCACTAGAATATAAGTTACATGAGAAAATTTTCATTTCCCTAGTGTATTGCTGTATCTCCAGTACCCAAAATACTGTATGTGAACATATTAGACATTTAATGAATATTTAAATGAATGAATGAAATTTTTCAACATCCTACCAGATTTTAAATTTTATTTAAGAATATTCCACTGTGGGTTGGCAAAGCCTGAGTCCTGTCGTCTCGCCTTCCTCCCATACAGCATGAGCTTCACCACTCGCTCCACCTTCTCTACCAACTACCGGTCCCTGGGCTCTGTCCAGGCGCCCAGCTACGGCGCCCGGCCGGTCAGCAGCGCGGCCAGTGTCTATGCAGGCGCCGGGGGCTCTGGTTCCCGGATCTCCGTGTCCCGCTCCACCAGCTTCCGGGGCGGCATGGGGTCCGGGGGCCTGGCCTCAGGGATGGCTGGGGGTCTGGCAGGAATGGGAGGCATCCAGAACGAGAAGGAGACCATGCAAAGCCTGAACGACCGCCTGGCCTCTTACCTGGACAGAGTGAGGAGCCTGGAGACCGAGAACCGGAGGCTGGAGAGCAAAATCCGGGAGCACTTGGAGAAGAAGGGACCCCAGGTCAGAGACTGGAGCCATTACTTCAAGATCATCGAGGACCTGAGGGCTCAGATCTTCGCAAATACTGTGGACAATGCCCGCATCGTTCTGCAGATTGACAATGCCCGTCTTGCTGCTGATGACTTTAGAGTCAAGTATGAGACAGAGCTGGCCATGCGCCAGTCTGTGGAGAATGACATCCATGGGCTCCGCAAGGTCATTGATGACACCAATGTCACTCGACTGCAGCTGGAGACAGAGATCGAGGCTCTCAAGGAGGAGCTGCTCTTCATGAAGAAGAACCACGAAGAGGAAGTAAAAGGCCTACAAGCCCAGATTGCCAGCTCTGGGTTGACCGTGGAGGTAGATGCCCCCAAATCTCAGGACCTCGCCAAGATCATGGCAGACATCCGGGCCCAATATGACGAGCTGGCTCGGAAGAACCGAGAGGAGTTAGACAAGTACTGGTCTCAGCAGATTGAGGAGAGCACCACAGTGGTCACCACACAGTCCGCCGAGGTTGGAGCTGCTGAGACGACGCTCACAGAGCTGAGACGTACAGTCCAGTCCTTGGAGATCGACCTGGACTCCATGAGAAATCTGAAGGCCAGCTTGGAGAACAGCCTGAGGGAGGTGGAGGCCCGCTACGCCCTACAGATGGAGCAGCTCAATGGGATCCTG
>NW_016811409.1:41308-107889 GCF_001698545.2 Rhinopithecus bieti | reverse complement strand
CCGCATTAAAAAAAAAAAAAAAAAAAAAAAAAAAAATTCCACTGTGTGAAAAAAAACAATATTGCTTCATGAATTATATGCCTGATCTTATTCACTTACACTGTTGAACATTCCCAATTTATTTTCTTATTTTCTTCTCCACTTTTCTACATCTTTCCAATCTATATCTACTACAAAAAAGTTTTGAGTGAGGAGAAATTGGTTCAATTTGCTCTTCTTTTCCAACATCTGCTGTTTTTTAGAACAATAATGCCACTGGTTGTTTCTGATTCAAACACAAAGTAAGGCTTTGTTTCCAAGACAAGTCAACCAAGCAAACAAACAATTAGAATTACTCTCAGCTCGAAGAGTCACATTGAATCCAGAATCTCAGTGAGTTGTCCCCATGATGCTAAAATCAGCCTGATCTAAAATTATCAGTTCCCTCTTTGGCCTACTCATTCAAAATACACACACGTACACACACACCCACAAGTCTGATATAAATTAACAAAGTTTTGCAATTTTTTGTGGGTATTCTGTCATCTCGCAAATTTGCCTTTAAATTGGCTCCCAGAACATGTTGGGATTTGACATTTAAGGCCTTAGAGAAAAAGAAGAGGGTCTGGATGGGACAAAAGACAAATTAGCTGTCTCTGGCCAGGTAAATCTCTTTAAGGACTTATTACGAGTCTTCAAGCAAAGGGGAAGGAGCATCATCAGAAAGAGAAAGGCTGCATTAGTTGCCAACAAAACTCATCGAGGAGATGAAGTTCCTCCCATACAAGACTTGCATTCTCAGCATTCTATTTCTTCTTGATCAATGCCCAAACTTTTTTTTTTGAGAGGTGATAGAAATATTCTATATCTTGATCATGGTAGTAGTGATCATTATATAACTACAGGTGTTTGTCAAAACTCATAGGACTACACATTCAAAAGGACATATTTTATTGTATGTAACTTGTAACTCGTTTTTTTAAACATGAAAAGTAATAGATTTTTTTTAACTTAATTTGATTTTGAGTTCCAGGATACATGTGCAGGACATGTAGATTTGTTACATAGGTTAACATGTGCCACGGTGATTTGCTATACCCACATGCATTAGCTTTTTATCCTGATGCTGTCCCTGCTGCCCTCATTCCCCCGCCCAACAGCCCCAGTGTTTATTGTTCCCCTCCCTTTGTCCATGTGTTCTCATTGTTCAGCTCCCACTTACAAGGGAGAACATGTGGCATTTGGTTTTCTGTTCCTCTGTTAGTTTGCTGAGGATAACATCAATGTTCAAACTTTATATCAGACACATGGCGAGGCTGTAAATTCAACTGACATTGAATTTTGGCAAATCAAAGACTCAGTTTTTGTGTGTGTATATTTTGGCTCTCTCAACCCAGTGACTGTAAGAAATGTGATGTTTCTTTAGCAAAATTTTTAAAAAGTCACTGATTTTCAGTCAATGCCTTAAGCAGGAAATGGTACAACTGCAAATTGTACAACTATAAATCTATTTCTTTAAAATATTTGGAAATTTTAACAATAAATACTATATACTACAAGTCTTATATAACTCGTTTTACTATCCTCTAGCAGAAGCTAATTGGTTCCTCAAAACTTTGCTTCATTAGCACTGCATTCCAGGGTGAATAATTTAATATACTTTGTCTCCTCTGCATACCATAGATTGTTAGAGACTCATTGTTTACTAGCTATAACTTTTTCTGCCTTTAGTTCTGTTTCAGTCATTCCAACAATATTGCTACATAGCATAACTAGATGGCTTAATATAATCACTTATGCTTGTTCTTTTAATTTCAGATTGACAGAAGTTGGCTAATCTAGCTTGAGTTTAACTGGGTCTTCAAATTATTCCACATGCCTTTCATTTTCCTTTACCCACCAGCTAGCAGGAGCATATTTTCATCATGGTGACAGCAGAAGTACAAGAGGCCAGGAAACCATTCCACAAACACATCTCAGCACTTTGCCCACATTATATCCACCAACATCTTACTAGCCAAAGCAAGTCACATGGTCAACTCCAACATCATGAAGCAGGGTAATATACTCCACCCACAGGAGAAGGAAAAAGAAAATGAATATTTGCTGAACAGTAATCTAAACTACCATAATTTCTAACAAGGCCAAATACACAATCCTCCTCATTTCTTTGAATGTCTGTGCCTACAAAACTTCTCATTGAAATTTCTATAACAATACGGTTTCTTAGTTGCAAACAACAGAAACTTAACTAGGGCTGATTTAGGTAGAAATGAAAATATGTTTAATTGCTAACAAATGCAACCAGAGAATTGAAACACTAGGCTTAGAGACTCTAAAATAAGTAACAGTGCATAAATCACAGCACAGTACAGATCTAGTCTTGTGTGAAGACATGGTTGCCCACTGCCTCTCAGCTCTAGGCCTACACTGCCTCATATGGGAGTCCCCAGCCACAATCAGCTATTCAGCATTTGAAATATGGCTAACCCAAATTCAGATGTACTCTAAGTGCAAAATACACACCAGATTACTAAAGTGTAAAGGAAATAATTATAAAATTGCTCAATAATTTATTAAATGGATTACATGTTAAAATGACAGTATTGGGGATGTTTGGGTTAAGAAAAATACATTCTTAAAATTAATTCTACTTGATTCTTTTACTTTTTTTTTTTTTAAAATTAGACTACTAGAAAGTTTTCAATGGCATGTATGGCTTATATTACATTTTTCTTTTTTTAATTGAGACGGAGTTTCACTCTTGTCGCCCAGGCTGGAGTATAGTGGTGCAATCCTGGCTCACTGCAACCTCTGCTTCCCAGCTTCAAGTGATTCTCCTGCCGCAGCCTCCCCAGTAGCTGGGATTACAGGGATGCGTCACCACGCCTGGCTACTTTTTGTATTTTTAATACAGACGGGGTTTCGCCACATTGGCCAGGCTGGTCTCGAACTCCTAACCTCACGTGATCCACCTGCCTCGGCCTCCCGAAGTGCTGGGATTACAGGCGTGAGCCACTGCTTGTGTCCTTATATTACATTTCCATTGGGCAGCACTGCCCTTCACACTGCAGTTTGTGTTGCTCACCCTGTGGGCACTGGATTCTAGTAATTGCCACAGTCACCACCACCAATGTGCTCTCCAAAAACTGGAAGTCGTTAAAACCACTAACACCAACAGAGAAGAGTCTTCCCTATCTTGCCTTCTTTGCATTTCTGCCTCCCAAACATAATCTAGGAAAGATCCATCTGCTTAGCCAAACCTGAGTCATATGTTAATACTATAGTTTTGAGAGGCTAACAGAGTGAATATATGGTGTTTCTATCTTCTAAGAAAGAGATAAACTCTTCCCTCCCACCAAGACTTATAAAGTGGAATTCCCCAGATACAGATGGTGGTTTTGACACAAAGAACTCAAATCTCGGTTAAAAAAAAAAAAAAAAAATCACTCTTTGAACTAGCATTTCCTTTTCACGACTGTAAGAAACAGAAATATAGGCAAAGATTTCTTTATAAAGATTTTATCTTAGCTGGATTCCCCAAAAGACACAGAAATAGGTAGTTTATTTGTGAGATTATCCCAGAAGCTTCAGTAGGGAGTTGTGGAAAGCAAAACAGGAAAGAAATCCATTCAAAGATGCATTAATGAAGAGGGCAACTGGGGTTCAGTCCCTCTGGGACCATTGGGACACTTCACTGTTGTGCTACCCTGAGGATGAAGATAATAGAAGGAAGGTTAATCTTGGGAATGTTAGCTTCCTGGGACTTTCAACCTGCATGCGCATGTGGGAGCCAATAATAATCCCGGAAGACACGCTCCCCAATGCCACAGTCTCAAATGGAAAGCAATTAGAGTTATTTAAAGTTCATCCATAATACTCTGTTGAGAATAGACTGAAGGGTGATCAAGCTGGAGCTGGAAGGCATGCTAGGAGGATGTTGCAACAATGTGATAAAGAAGGGAGAGTGATTTGAATCCCGGTGGTAACAAAGGAGCTACTGCAGACAAGGAGTGGGGACAGTATTTTGAAAGTAGAGCCGACAGGACTTGCTGACAGATTAGATGTGGGAAAGGATAGAAAGAAAGGAGTCGAGCAACTCTGAGGTTTTTGTCCTGAGCAACTGGAAGAAGGGAATAATCATTAATTGAGAAGAAGGTAAGAGGAAAAGCAAGCTTGAGGTTAGGGGCATGAGGTGAAGGGGAAAGTCAGGAATTAGGTGATGGACATGTGGGTGGGCAATGAATGGGTCATGTGGATCTGGAGTTCAGAGGCAAGTCTGTGAGACTTCAGTATAGAGATGATATTTAAAACCATGGCCTCGATGTGTCTACGCAAAATCTTGTGCATGAATGTTTATAGAGGAAGAATTTATAGTAGCCAAAAGATGGCAACAATCCAAATTATCATCAACTGGTGAATGGATAAAGTATGGTATAACTGTACAATAGGATATTATTTGGTAATTAAAAGGAATGAAGTACTTATACATACTACAATGTGGATGAACCTTGAAAACATGTTAAGCACAAGAAGCCAGTCACAAAAACTAGAGTTGGGCCATAATACCAAAAGACATAATTCTAAACACCATAATACCAGAAATCACAATCCTAGAAATTGAAAATTCTAAAAATATAATTCTGGAAAAAAAATTGAATTCTTTAAAAGACATTTATTTATATTTGTAAAAAAGATTTGAGCAACATATAAAAACATGACAGAATACTTCATAGTATACAATAAAATACATGATAAAGTTGTATGAAGTTGCCACTTTACACAATAAAATAGGCAACAATAACATATTTTTATAAGCATAAGAACTCAGATATACTAACAACAGACACATGGGTATAACAGTTATGAGCAGATGAACCGTATTCATACATAGGTCCAAAGAAAGTATATAAACATATATCACTATGGTTGGTAATTGTGCACATCCAGTTTTATAACTGTGGTCATCTGAAATACCATGACAGACGACCTATGTCTTTTGATGAGATCAATAAGAAACCACAGTGTGTCACCACAACATATATAATCACCTAGAGAGTTGAGATCTCAAGAAGTTTTATCTTTCACAAATGCAGATGTACAAAAAGGACATCTCTTCATTTACTGAGGAAGTTTCAATATTTTTATGTACATGTACAATGTTATACACAAGGTCAACATTGTGATAATGCACTTTCATGCAGTCAAATTTGCAAAAACAAAATGCATAAAACAAATTAGAACACTCTAAAGTCTTTAAACAAAAAACCACATAGTATATTATTACATTTATATGAAGTGTCCAAGATGGATTCAAGGGGGATAATGAGAATGTTCTAAAATTGATTATGGTAATGGTTGAATAATTCTGAAATGCACTAAAAGCCCTTGAATTGTACACTTCAAATGGTTGATTTGTATGCCATGTGAATTACATCTCAATAATATCATTTTAAAGAGGAAAGTTCTAAGATTTGAGTCCTAGGGCCATTGACTATTTAGAGATTTGTGATACTTATTAAACATCCAAGATAAAATTCTGAATAGGAGTTTGAGTATGTAAATTTGAAGTTCAGGAGAGAGGTCTGGGCATAAGAAATCAATTTGAGAGTCCTTAATATGTGGATAGTATTTAAAACCACTGTACTAGGTGAGATCACCCAGAAAGTGAGTGTAGAAAATAAAGAGAAGAGACCTGAGACATTGTTCAGGGCACACCAATGGTTAGAGGTTAGAAATAGATAAAAGGACAAGCAAATAAGCCTTAAAAGGAGGGCGCCAGTAAAGCAGGACCTTGACAGAGATCACCTCTGTCAAATGCTGCCAACAGTTCAGGTAAGATGAAAACGAACAACCATCATTGGTTTTAGCTATGTGAAAGTCAATAGCAATTTGACAAGGGCTATTTTGTAAGAGGCATGAGAATGAATGCCTGATTAGAAAATGAGAGACAAGCAAATTGCAGATATGAAGCAGATATAACTATTGAGAAGAGTTGCCTTTTACAGGAGCAGAGAAGGGATCCAGTAACTGCAGGTGAATAAAGAATCTGGAAAATTGTCTTCTCTCTTAAGATAGGAAAAATAATAGCATTTATAAGCTCATGGAAATGATCGAGCAATAGAGAAAACATGATGTTACAAGAAGAGAGATGCCTGCTGCTGATGTGATGTCCTAGAATACATGAAAGGGAATAGAAACTGGTGAAGGAGTGGAGAGGGCTGGAGTATACAGAGCTTGCTGCTAGTGAAAGGCAGAGTATGTGGGCACAGAGCAAGCAGGTGGGTAGCTATGCTGGCAGCAAAATGCAGGACATGTTTTCTACTGGCTTTTATTACCCCAGTAAAATGGGAAACAAGGTCTCAGCAAAGAATAAGGAACAGGGAGGAGGCACTGAGGAAAGAGGAACATGAATGGCTCATGCTTGTAATCCCAGCACTTTGGGAGGTCAAGGTGGGCAGATCACTTGAGACCAAGAGTTCGAGGCCAGCTTGGCCAATATGGTGAGACGCTGTCTCTACCAAAAATACAAAAATTAGCCAGGCACATGTCTGTAGTCACAACTATTGGGGAGGCTGAGGCACGAGAATCGCTTGAGCCTGGGAGGGAGAAGTTGCAGTGAGCTGAGATCACACCACTGCATGCCAGCCTGGGTGACAGAGTGTGACTCTGTTGAAAGAAAGGAGAGGGGAGGGGAGGAGAAGGGAGGAGGGGGAGGAGAGAGGAGGAGAGGGGAGGAGAGGAGAAGAGAGAAGAGAAGAGAAGAGAAGAGAAGAGAAGAGAAGAGAAGAGAAGAGAAGAGAAGAGAAGAGGTCTCTGAGTGATGGGCAAGTGGAAGACTAGGAAATGCAGTATGGTGCCAGGCATCCACTTGTGATTAATGACAACGAATTCAAAATTCAACCAGTCAGCAAGGTACTGTTTTTTCCCAGGCACATTTAGCCACACAGAGACAGACCTTAATAAACTAAGAGTGAGATTTACCAAGATTGGAATTAACAAAATATGAACATGTTCATAATTTTATTTTAAAAAGATAGGAAATTTTTCATAGAAGCATGTTATAGCATTCCCATAGAATAAAACACACTAAAGACATGTATGGGTGGCTATGGTTTTACAGGCAGTTTTTATTTTCTTCCATATTCTCTAAATATTTTGCAAAAATCAAAATTAACCAATCTTAAGTCAATTAGTATTCAGGACTATTCCATATAACTAAAGAGAAAGTAGTAGAGCCAGGTCCCACAAGAAATTTAAATCTGAAAGCAGTAAATCATGGCAATTCTCTTCATCTTTTCTCTCACTGAGTATGTTGTCTCCTGTGTATGTTTCCTTCTGGGCACCTGCATTCTCTTGAGTCCCTATGCTTGACAAAAAACACATGGGCCCCCAACATGACTGCTCTTGTCTTAGCCCATATTCCCAGAGACCACCATCACCTGACTGAATCTTTATTCTTCTTAGATGGAATCCAAAAGAGACAAGCTAGTTGGCTCAGCTTGGATCAAGGTTCCCTGTTTTGTTCAATTAGCTGGAAACAGGAGTAGGAAGTCAACTAATCAAAATATGGCAGCCACTGGCCACCCAACCCCATTACTTCAGTCAAATGCTGCGGAGAGAGGCAATTCCAATAAAACAGGCCAAGCAAGACACCAAAAAATGTCTTCTTATGACTTTCATAGTAAGAACAAGTATTTTTAAGTACATGAATAGATCAAGGGAGATAACAAAATATTAAAAACTTAGTGTCCTCTGTTTGGTCAAATATTCATTCTCTGTTTCAGGTAGGTTTTCATAATCGTGATTTCTAGAAAGCTTCTGATGAGTGACTGTTAGTACAAGACCCCATATCCTTCATTGCATAGGAGTCTGGCAGGTATGAAATCATATTTATAAGTAAATTTTACATTTTTAGAAAACATGGAGAAGCTGAAATATATTCCTGACTACAAAATGAAACTGTTGATGACATCAAAAATTATGAGGACTCCCTCTTCAGTGAATGTCTAGTGAATACTTACTGTGTATTATTAGACTTCTAAGTTAAATTGGAGGAAAATAACAGGATAAAACTGAAAACTCAGTCTATTAATGGCTCTTTATTTTTATTTATTTATTGATTTATTTTTGAGACAGAGTCCCGCTTTGTCACCCAGGCTGGAGTGCAGTGGCATGATCTTGGCTCACTGCAACATCTGCTTCCCAAGCTCAAGCAATCCTCCTACCTCAGCCTCCCAAGTACCTGGGACTAAAGGTATGCACCACCATGCCTGGCTAATTATTGTATTTTTTGTAGAGACAGTGTTTTACCATGTTGCCCCAGGCTGGTCTTTAACTCCTGAGCTCAAGTGATCTGCCCACCTTGGCCTCCCAAAATGCTAAGATTACAGGTGTGAGCCACCACACCTGGCTGACATTTTCTTTTAAGATTATTTTTAATTGCACAAATTGTACACAATACATGTTTGTGCATTTAAAACTTCAAGTAAATACAGAAGCAAACACCCATGACTATCCCCAATTCTAAAGACTTTGCAGAGGAAAATATGGTTAACAGTTCGGGCTGAACTCTTCCAACTGTTTTTCTAGGTTAGGTTTATATTCTAAGTTCATTCTTAAGGCTTTTCTTTTTCATCTTTAAATTTGCCTTTCTTTCTTTATGCTGATGACTTCCTGTCAGCATTCTTGGTAAGTTACATACTCCAGTGGCCTTGCATCCAGACCCTATAAAGACATTTTTAATAATATCCCAAAGATCCAATCTCTTAAGGCTCTCATATTTCACCTGTTTTTTAAAAGGAGACATTTTATGGACTGGTGAAGCAATCATTTAGAAACATATATCTCTGAAGCCATAATCATTTTATAATTTGCTCTGCCTCACAAACAACTGCAGCCAGTCTTCCAGGAGGACAATCCTTTAAACAAAATCTCCAGCATTAAAGCCGCTTATGGCTATTTCAGATAATGGGAGCTGTCCATTCTGTGATGCGTTCAGTCCCTTTCATTTAGGGAGAATCTGCTATACTAATATCGACTTGAAAATGAGCTCTGCACTAGAAATTCAGCAGTGAATGACGGAAATAAGTGAGCTTACAAAATTTATTGGAAATTTCTTTCTGAAGGTCAGAAAATATATCAGAGCAAATAGCAAATGTGTATTTTTTAAAATCGTAAAATAACATATCACATTGCTTATGAGACGCCTGTTTAATGGTAGGACTGCTTTCAAAAAAAACAACTGGTTAGAAGACAATTCAAACAAAACCTACTTTGTAGATTTGTCTAAATTTCTGAAATAATAAATAAATACATACAGCAAAAAAAAAAATCTCTGAACATTTCCCCCAAAAGGAAAAAAATTCCAAAAAATATGTTCTTTGTGGACCTTGTAATAAGTCATATTTGTGAAGAAACGTACTCTGTCACTTGAGTATATCATCTTGAATAGCATTGGAATTTTAATTATACTCAGTTTTCTCTTCAAATTGGAAATTATGATGTCTGTTTTGCAAGTATTGTTGAAAAATATGTTTGGGTTCCCCCAAAATTTATATGTTAAAAAGTAATTCCCGATGTGAAGGCATTAGGAGGTGGGGCCTTTGGGAGGTATTAGGTCATAAGGTTGGAGCCCTCATAGTGGGGTGAGTGCCCTTCTAAGAGGCTGAAGAGACCAGAGTTCTTCCCTTCCACCACGTGAGAAAACAGCGAGAAGGTACCATTCCATGAACCAGGAAATGGGCCTTCACCATATATCAAACATGCTGGTGCCTTGGTCTTGGACTTCCTAGTTTCTAGAACTGTAAAAAATGAATTCATGCTGTTTACAAACCACCAAATTTATGGTATTCTGTTATAGCAGCCTGAACAAAAGAAGACAATTCTATAATATACGCATAGCAGAGGCTTTGCCATGTATCTGGCCCATCACTGATTCCAGTTCCAACTGGTAGCAGACAATTCCCATACATACTGGAAAACCTTAAGCCAAATGTTTGCCTTATTGCTCAGCTTCTCTGTCTCAGGACTCATTCTGAAGTCATAAGATTCCTCAGCCTTATATAGGACAGTCCAGAAACACTGGGGCACTAACATCTATGGGCGCAACCCTCAGCCAGTAAGAAATGGGGGTCGGTAAATAAATGCCTCAGTCTTCTGTTCTTTAGAGGAATGATTCTGAAACACATTCTATATGGTTCCCTGAGGGATCCATGGAATTGAGCCAGTTCTCCACAGCAATAACTGGCTCAATAATGTATCTTTAATTGCCTTCCTGGAATCATTCCTCAAATAAATTATTTTCACCCAAATGCATGTCTCAGGCTCTGCTAGGGGGAGAACCCAAACTAAGATATTAAAGTGCTTTTAACAGTGCCCAGTGGCTGGGCACGGTGGCTCACGCCTGTAATCCCAGCACTTTGGGAGGCTAAAGCAGCTGGATCATGGGGTCAAGAGATCGAGACCATCTTGGCCAACATGGTCAAACCCCATCTCTACTAAATATACAAAAATTAGCTGGTTGTGGTGGTGCACACCTATAGTCCCAGCTACTTGGGAGGCTGAGGCAGGAGAATCGCTTGAACTCAGGAGGCAGAGATTGCAGTGAGCAGAGATTGCATCGCGCCACTGGACTCCAGCCTTCCAACCTAGCAACAGAGCAAGACGCTGTCGCAAAAAAAAAAAAAAAAAAAAGGCTGGGTTTGGTGGCTCACACCTGTAATCCCAGCATTTTGGGAGCCCAAGACTGGCAGATCACAAGGTCAGGAGATCGAGACCAGCCTAGATAACACGGTGAAACCCCGTCTCTACTAAAAATACAAAAAAATTAGCCAGGTGGTGGCCTGTAGTCCCTGCTACTCGGGAGACTGAGGCAGGAGAATGGCATGAACCCGGGAGGCGGAGGTTGCAGTGAGCCAAGATCGCGTCACTGCACTCCAGCCTGGGTGACAGAATGAGACTCCGTTTCAAAAAAAAAAAAAGAGGCCAGTATAAAATTCATGGTTAGTACATGATGGTTTCCTTCCCTGTGCCTCTTTAGTAGTGTCATTCTTTACTTGTGAATCAGAAATCCAGATCTCAGCAATGACTCACTCTGGGAAAAAACAATGTCCTAAATATGGTACCCCCATGAGGCCACTGAGGACTTGAAATGCAGTCAATTCAAATTGAGAGGGGCTGACCACTGTGTAAGCTTCACAAGAGATTTCAAAAACTTAGAATAAAAAAAAGTAAAGTATCTTATGATATAATAATTTGTAGATTGATTAGCTGAAATAACACTGTGGATATAGTGGGTGAAATAAAATACCATATTAACATTAATTCCACTTGTTTCTTCTCATGTTTTAAAATATGGCTACACAAAATTTTTAAGTTATATTAAGGCTTGTATACATCTATTGGACAGAGCCACTCTGAACATTATAGGAAAGAGTCATTGTGTGAAGAGAGAGAGAGAATGTATGTGTGACTCAGAATGTTCAACAAGATGTTTAATTGTAAGCCACAGAAACAATTTAGGCTGATGTAAGAAAGACTTCATTAAAGATTAAAGGAGGCTCCAAAACCTGGCCCAAAGAATAAAGCTTGGAGGCTGCACCGCAGTACAATTGTATCGAGATAGTCTGCAAAATACCTGCCATCATTTTTCTTCCTGTATCCACATCCCTTGGCAATGTGACTTTGAAGTTCCTCCCATCAAGAGGTAGGGTGTGTTTCTTTACCCTTTGATTTGGTGCTGGCCTTGTGACTTGCTTTGGCCAAAAGAATGTGGCAGAAGTGATGGTTGTATCAGTTCTGAATGTAGACTTCACAGGAGCTCTACTTCCTGGAATCCTGCTGGCCCGCCAGGTGAACGAGGCCGGGCTGGACTGTTTGGTGATAGGGACATGTGGTCCAGTCATCCCCATAGCCTCAGCTGACAGTCAGCCAAACCACAGAAACAGAGCTGCCTCACTGACCAGCAGCCAACTCCAAACACACGAATGAGCCCAGAGCTGTTCGGTTAAACCCAATTCAAATTGCTGTTTTCACAAGATCATAAATATGCTAAATATAAGTTACTAAGTTCTGAGATGACTTATATCAAAGATAAATCCAGACACTGATTAAAGCAGTAAGGATGGACTTTATTCATTATCATTGCAAAGGGAAAGAGGGTCCAACATGAATTGAATTGAACTTTGATTTGTGCAGAGGTGACTGGGCATGTTAAAGGGACAATGAGGGAGTAAGGAAGGGGGAATGAGCAGGGGCTTAAGCAGAGACTGGTCCTGTTAATTGGTTCTTATCTAAAGGAGAAGCAAACTTCTTATATTTATATGGCAGAAGGTACTGGTGTAAATTAGAGGCAAGATGTCATGGGGCTGGGTTCCAGAGGGGGAATTATTTCCCTGAATGTTAATTTTGGGTGGTAGAAGATCTACAGCTCAAAGGGGAAGAGAAAGGAATTACAATTGCAAGCTTCCTAAACTATAACTGCTTTAAGAGGGGAAGGTTCAGGGGCCTCTTTATTACTAGTTTGGACAGGATCAGTTTGAGCTTTCCAAGGTGAGCAGTTTAAGGGGCTAGGGTCATTCTAGGATGTAGCATTAAGCTGCCACAAACTATATTAATTTTTGCTCAAATCTTTTAGTGTGGGAGTGGAGTACGGAAAATAGACAAAATCATTTGTGCTAAGAGTCTGCAGTTTTTATAAGTCTACACTGGGGCATGGTCAAAAAGAAAACTCAGAAGAGCTTATCTAAAGTTCTGTCAAGAAGAGAGTCTTTGCGACTTATCACTTAGTTATGGGATGTTCAATTATGCGGCAAAATCTAAATAATGTCATTTTTCAAATCACGCCACAGAACTGGTGCATTGGAAACCCCACTACTCCACCTGTTAGACCCAGAAACTGCAGCCTGCATGGCTGACCTGCTGATACTGAACATGGCACCACTACTAGGGTCTCTGGAAAGGGCATGTACCTCCCACCACAGCTGCCAAGCTCACCAGAATGGATTGTGTTTTGTTTTGGGTTTTCTGGTATCACTGTCCTCAATTCAAAGTCTAGGGAGTCTCTATCTAGTTAATGGAACCCAAGTCATGGAATCCATGCCCTAGTTTCACATTGGTATCTTCGGTTTCTACAATGGAACTCGTTTCCCTTTAATAAAACAGGGAATTCCCCAGTGCAGGAAGGGTGTTCAGATGCTGGGTCGTCAAACCAAAAACCAAATGGTATTATGTGTACTGTATTATTTCATACCTTCATTGTTTACTGTTGCTGAGAACCATGCCTAAGCACACTCCTTATCTTTCTCTAATTTAATAATTCCTCTTCATCTTCCCTGGGAAATTTTCTCTGACTTCTGCCTTCCCCAGCCCTGGTCGTATTAGAAAAATGCATAGAGGCATGAAACCTAGCAAAGTAATTAGCACCCCTACTGTTTCCTCAGTTCCTCATTGGTTCTTATCATCAAGAATCTTTCGGCCTGAGTGACTGAAATCTTTTTCATTCATTCTCCAGTGCCTGGTATGGTGTCTGAAACATATTAAGCCCTCAGTGTTTACTTCTACATAAATAATCTAGAGATTCACAAAATAAGAGGTCACTCTTATAAAATAGGCTGGTGTCAGATTATGCAGGATATAAATGCAACCCATCTCAGAGGCAATCCAACATCATTAAAGGTTTTTGTACTATTTAATAGAAAGATTCACCTATATTCAGTGTGTAGGATGCAAACTAGAGAGTGAGGCCAGAGCCCAGAGAGCAACTTCCTGCAAAATGCAGTAGGTTGAGGTAGAAGGGGCTAGCCACGCTAATGGAAAAGAAGAGCCAGATGTATGAAATAAAATTAAGAAGATGTTAGAATCTGGACTGGTCCTGGGATGGAGGTAGAGGAAAGAGTATGTTCATATATCATGACAAAAAAATTGAAATGTGTTTTTTTATTATGGTAATTTTCTTGTTTCCCCAAGACCTTTCCTTCATGCTGTTCATTCTAAGGTATTTTCAAACTCAGGAAAGGAAACATTACTGCAGAACAGAATAAAAGGGATGTCATGTTTTTTGCTTTTAGCTTCAAAAGCAATGTTCTATAACAGCAAAGACTGGAAGAGTACCTACAGAAAGAAGTTATACCTTTTATCTCCATACAAGCTTAGGTGCCCAGTAGGTGAAAGCTTCCTGATAGGACAAAAATAATTCATGGAGGAGCAGCAAAAGGGTTAAACGCATAGGAGAGAGGACTGAAACCTTACCCTTCCCTAGGTGTACAGTTTCAGGAGAGAGAAGGTCAGAAAAAGTGTGTTCTAGATCTACCACATCAACTTAGTACCCCAGCATCAGAGCAAAAATGGTCAGTTACATTGGGCCAACAGTTAGATGTGGCTCAGTGTGACATCGAGGGTAAAGAGGCTCTGATGATGGCTCTGATTCTACCTTAAGATCACCCGTGAGAAGTGAACAAATAAACCTCCCACTTCCCCAAGCAGGGCTCAGAAGGTACTTGAAAGAGATAGCTCAGGGCCCAAGGGTCTTGAATTTTTAACCCAAATGCAAGTGTGCATTATGCAGCTGAGGCGCTCACGACTGCAGAGATTTCAGGAGGTGGCCTTCTGGAAGACTGACAAACACTATGACCACCAAAGAACAGGTGCCTTTTCCCTGACTCCCTACCACCATCCTGTCTAAAATAAACTTGGGAACAGAATACCACCCTGAAAAGGAGGACGCAAAGGCAAAGTTCAGAAATGACATGATTTTAAACTTGAAGCTACATGACAAAGGATGACATGAAAAAAGTATGACAAGACAAAAGTATGACAAAGGCTAAATTCATCTAGAAATGACTAAATTTTGCTTTATAATATCAGGGGAAATAGGGCATATAATAGAAACTAAGTTCAATTACACAAAAATAAAATGTTACCTAGTTTGTATGTATGACTTTAAGGCCTATGAAAATTATACTTACAACAGGTACAAAGGAGTTTACTCCATTTGTTAGAGGATTAAGAGTTCTTTTTATGGAACTATAACATGTTTCATTTTTTAAAAAATAACAAATTATTGGCTGAAATGGTTCAACTGTAAGTTAAAATTAAAGTAAACTGCTATTTTCCCATGCCAGGTCCTCCCTCTGAGGCATGTTCTAACTGTAATTTAATTATAATTAAATTAGATTTAATTTAATTCTAATGGGTTTGGGTCACCAAAGTGATTCCAGTCGATATTCTTCAGTACAATCCAAAGATTTCTAGTCCATTTTTGAGTCAATCAAAGTCTAGAGGACTCAGAACAGATATATTAGCCATTGAAGTGTGATATGGTTTGACTGTGTCCCCTCTCAAATCTCATGTTGAATTGTAATTCCCAATGTTGAAGGAGGGACCTGGTAGGAGGTAACTGGATCACAGGGGCAGATTTCCCCCTTGCTCTTCTTGTGATAGTGACTTCTCATAAAACCACGGTTTAAAAGTGTGTAGCACTTCCCCCTTCACTCTGTCTTCTGCTCCACCATGGTGAGATGTGCTTGTTTCCCCTTTGCCTTCCACCATGATTATAAGTTTCCTGAGGCCTCCCAGTCATGCTTCCTGTATAGCCTGCAGAGCACCGAGTCAATTAAACCACTTTTCTTCATGGTTTATCCAGTCTCGGGTAGTTCTTTATAGCAGTGTGACAACGGATTAATACAAAGTAGACCTATAGTTAAGATAAACTCTAGAGTAGTTTTACTCAATGGGGTTTGGGTATAGGGCGTCTCCTCCCCATAGGACAGTTAGCAACGTGTGGAGATAGCTTTGGTTGTCACAAGTGAGGGTGTCACAACTAGCAACTAGCGGGTAGAAGCCAAAGATGCTGCTAAACATCACTCGATGCACAGACAACCTCCACAACAAGGAATCATGTGGGCCAAAATGTCATTAATACCAGGACTGAGAAATCTACTCTAGAGGTGAGTTAGAAGCCTACCCTGTTCCTGAATCCCAGCAGCCTCTTCAAGTTGACCAACCACTTTTAGTTAATATAAGACATTTGGTGTACATAGGCTCTTTTTTTCTGGAGAAGCCCTAGACAAAACTTAGATTGTTTATTAGATTATTGTAAGAAATATGTAACACCTAAAAAAAAGTATTAGAATTCTTTAAATACTTTCTTCTCTTAAAATGTATAATTCAATTAATCAATCAATAAATATGTCATCTCTGTCTTAATTTCAATAATCTGTTCTTGGTTAGTTCTACTGAAAAAACGCTAACTGGGAGCCCAATTATCATGATTTTACATGGAAAAAATTATAATGCAGAATATGTCAACCATAACCCACAGCCAATTTCCTCAAACATAACTAAAACTCAATAAAACATCTATAAATAAATAAAAAACTGTCTTGTTAGGGGGTAAAATGCTTAAGAGGAACATTACTTCTTAATAACCAATAAATTAATATACCTGACAATCAGTTATGTGGTATGTAGCAAAATACTAAACATCTTCTTTTTGAAGCCTCAAGAATTTTTCAAAATATCAACATGTGACTTGGATGCTGTGTTTGAAATTAGTTAAAAACTCCCACTGTTTCACTGAAATTATTTTATTATTGTTAATTTCACTGATAATAATGTCACACATCTTTTTATGTGCCCGTCATGTATTTGTATATCATCTTTTGTTAAATGTCTATTCAAGTAAATTGAACATTTTTTAAATTCAATTACATGTTTCTTTTTTTTTTCTTGAGACGGAGTCTCGCTCTGTCGCCCAGGCTGGAGTTCAGTGGCGCAATCTCCACTCACTGCAAGCTCCACTTCCCGGGTTCCCGTCATTCTCCTGCTTCAGCCTCCTGAGTAGCTGGGACTACAGGTGCCCACCACCACACCCGGCTAATTTTTTGTATTTTTAGTAGAGACGGGGTTTCACTGTGTTAGCCAGGATGGTCTCATCTCCTGACCTTGTGATTCACCTGCCTCGGCCTCCCAAAGTGCTGGGATTACAGGTGTGAGCTACCGTGCCCGCCCAATTGCATGTCTTTTTATTACTGAGAGATGAGTTCTTTCTAGACCCTGGATACAAGTCCTTTGTCAAGCATATGTATTGTGAACATTTTTCTTCAGTTTGTGATTTGCTTTTCATTATTTTAAACATGTGTTTCAAGGAATAGAAGTTTTGAATTTTATAATCCAATAATTCAATTGTTTCTTTCATGGTTAGTGATTTCTATCTCCTGTTTAAGAAATATTTTCCTAACTCAAGATTACAAAGTTATCACCAGGTGTCTTTCTTCTGAAGCTTTACATACAAGAATGGCTAAAAATAACGTTTGACAACACCTAATGAAAGCAAAGATGTGTGTATTAGTGCACAAAATGATACAGAAAAATGGAAATTACTTTGGAAAATTGTTCAGAAGGTTCTTACAGTGTTAGTCATGTACCTACTCTATGACCCAGCAATTCCACTCCAGGTATTTACTCAAGAGAAGTGAAAACATGTCCACAAAAAACTCATACAAAAATATTTATCACAGCCATATTCATAATAGCTTAAAACTGAAAATGGCAGAATGGAGATTAAGAAATTGTGGTATATTCATACATTGATGAATGAACTACTGATGTATATAATAGATCAATCACAAAAACATGTTGAGCAAAAGAACACAGACACAGAAAAGATTATATACTTTATGATTCCATTCACATGAAGGTCAAAATAGGTAAAACTAATTGATACTGATGGAAATTAAGAGTGGTTATCTCAGGATGAGGAGAAAAGAGCCCAGGAAGGGGCATAGGGAAATTACTATAAAGTGTTGGAAATGCTTTATATCTCACCAATGATGTAGCTTACATTGTTATTGACAATGGTGTGGGCTTATGTTGCTATTATAATGGTATGGTATATTCATTTTGTTATTGAACAGTATACTTTAAATCTATGCATTTTATCACATGAAAATTATACCTTAAAAAATACATACCATATCACATTTAATAGGCACAAATATAAATTTGTCCTAAGCGTGCATTGGCTAAGAGATGCGTACACTTTATGAAGTTCAGATATTAAAAGTCGCAAGGCTTTCTGACAGAAAAAGGTTAAACTGTGAGAAATACTGTTGGGGTATGCCTGTATTTTCTGTATGCCTGGAAAGATCTGTCCTCATCTGCGCCTTTTTAGATGTAAATGGAGAGTCAAGATTATACATTGGAGGTTGTTTTCACTCTGGATTACATTTTAACTCACTAGGAATTCCTAACAGTGGGGCTGCATTCTGCCCTACATTTGCTCTGTTCTATTAGATAAGTACCAAGAGTTAATTCTATCTCTTCCTATAGTCGTAAATACAAAATATAGTACAACAGGATTTTATTTATAAGACAAAAAAAGTTGGAGAACATTTTTGTTAGCCAGTAAATTAAATGTAACTGACTTCATTTTATCAAGGACCAAAGAAAATGTGTCAATTGATCAGTAACTAATAAGATCTGCTAAACCTGCGACCTAGTCCTAATAATATAAAAAAGACTGCATTATCTGTGGTTAAAGCATTAACAAAATCTTTTGTCCTATACGAACAAACTTGACCTTGGGTTAACTTTATAACACTGTTTCCCTGGAGATCTGAAAAGGGTAGGATGAAAATATTGCTACTAGGCAATATTGCTTATGATAAAAAAAATGACAAATTGCATCTGACAGGAGAGAAACTATACATAAACTATAAATACCTAGTGGGAAACCATAGCTTTGGGCTCCCTGAGTGTGATGACTCTCCTAGCTGGGCAGGCTCACTGCAGGCACTCTGGAACTGATGCCTCAAACACTGTAAGAAATATAGGATCTTATTTCAGACATGAGGCTTCTAAGCCAAGATGGAACATATGTACATGTCTCATCTCCTTGCGCCTTAACTATCAACTTAAAAGCCAGAGGTTTGCCTTTTGATTGGTGTAAGGACTCCTGCAAGAAGTCTTATTAAAAAGGGATGCCTGATGCTATCATTCTGGCAAGCTGCATGGTTGCCTTATACTTTTCCAATTAAATCTGATGCCAAGTGTGCCCTATAGAGGTCCTGTGGGTCAGAATTTTCAGAGACTCCCTTGTGGGTATTGCAGTAACTCAGTACACAATAGGATCCCTAATACAGAATGGTGGTGAATAAATATGTCTTTCATGGTTGATGGGAAAGTCATTGCTCTCAGAGTCATGTTCATCTCTGCCACCATCGAGATGAACCTTCAGTGCCACAATATAAAGCAGATATACAATAGTAAGAATGTCATGGACATAAGGTAATACATGAAATACTTGTGATCTCCCTAGAAGAAAGTGAGAAAGAAAAGTAGCTCACAGCAGTCTGTGCTCTGTGAAGTATGTAAATTAATCAGGCCCAGAGAGACATGAGTATGAAACTTCAGCACACTTCTGGTGCACCCATTCCCAGGGGCAATTATTTACAGGCATTTTCTTCTTTTTTTGTTTCTCTGTAGTTTCTAGACTAGCTGATAAATTACCTAAAATGTTATCACAAGTTGCACAATGTGACCCTCACTCATTATCTTCATGGTTCTAGAATTTGTGATACAAAGAACAGTATGTATAGCCCATCACTAGCTTGTTACTTTAATGAACCAATGTAAGAACCACTCCTTCTTTTTTCCTTTAAAATCCACTTGTAACTGCTGCTAATGAAAGCATACCATCAGGGCAGCTTGAATATGTGACTCCTGGGTTAGGGTCCCCAAATTTGGCCCAAATAAATTCTCTATTTATATTAATTTTGCCCCAGTTTCTTTCTTTAGGTCAACATATGTGGTGTAGCTGTCAGGATTCAGAGCAACCTCCTCGCACCCTGGACCACCTAGTGATCCCTCCTGGACTCAACAGTCAGCACCAGCACAAACCCACTGTGTTTCTCTGTCTCCAGATCTTTCCCTGAGTACAGAAGGTGAGTCCTACTGAATCTGAACCTCTTTCTTCTCAGCTGAGGTCTAGACTTTATTTGGGCTGTTTTTCAAACCCTCTTTTTTTTTTTTTTTTTCTTTTTTTAAGACTGAGGGCTGTGGTCTCGTCTCTGAATAGGGGCTTCAGGTAAAAACCTCTACAGAGAACTCCCTTCCCTGCCTCTGCCCCATGGTAGGAGGTTCAGGTCATGGCGCAGCACACACCACTCTGCAGACAATTTCTACCTTCTCTGCCTCGGCCTCATGGCAAGAGGTTCAAGTTATGGCACTGGCAGTCTAGCACTGCCGGTTTCCCTTTTTTCAAAATTTTTCAAAAAAAATGTCCTTTTTTTTGAAATTACATAAATTACATTCTTTTAAAATTGTAGCTGCTTCTTATTGCTTGTGATTCACAACTGTCATTTTATTTGTGACCAATTCCTGCTAGTTTTAAGCCAAAAGGTGCATGAGGTTGAGCTCTCTCACCCTCATGAAATTTGAGAGATATTTGCTACCTCCAAACTCAATTGGGTGCTGTAGGTGACTAAAGACTTTATGAAGATTCAGAACATTTGTTTAAGATGTTTCATAGTATCATAGTCCTGTCTGCAAGAACACTTGTGATGACTTTCAGCTCAGCCAGAAGGTGCGTACAGGGCTGTCGCCCGGCATCTTGAACACTCCGCCACCATAAAGTGATCAGAGATTACAAGACACATAAAAAGCAAGTCATGACTCTCTGGTGACTCTTTGAGAAGTGACACACACAAAACAGCACACTTCAACCTGATGCACCGTCCTGGCCTTGGTCAAATTTGAAAAGGAATTTCTAAAATTATGCGAAACTGCTCATCAAAACTGAGCTTTCCCTGAAGGGACAGTCCCCCTTGGAAACACAAACTGGGTTTTCATGTAATACCTACGAAGCTCCCTCTGGCAAATACCTATGTAAATGGACCCACATGACTCAAGAAGACCCCTGTAATCATCACAATGGCAAAAATGAGGGTGATCTAAAATTCCTAAATTAATATATTTGCACACACAATTGAAAAACAAATCACATTTCAGAACCAAACAAATTGAAGGACAGGCCTACTTTCTGTTTGTCCTGGCTGAAATCTGATAATAAGGGATTTGAAGGTTTCTATTTGTTAAACATCTATGGTTTAAAAGCAAGGCATTTCTGCTCCCTTTTAGATCCATTTCCAGGAATTTTTCCAGTCAACTAAAGCTCCTAAAACTCCTTTTTAATTGTAGACTTGCTCCCTCTGTTTGCTTCCTTTCTTGTTGGCATGATTTTGCTGAGAAAATATAAAACTTAATTGGTCTTTTAGAAAGTTTAAAATCTCCCCAAATTGGCTCCTCTAAGACTTGCTCTTCCATTTCCTTCTACTCTGCTCTTCCTTCCCTTTACCATCTTCAGTGCCACATGAAGAAATCTAGAAGAGACTTCTAACATCCCTGATACCTCTTGAGAAACACAGAAAAAGGTGCCATGCACACCCCTCGCTTGGAGGTTTTCTGTCTTCTTTGTGGAGTTCCGAGAGCCATATGAAGGTTCCTCTCCATTCTAAAGCTTTGTTCTCTTCTGCATTGAGTTACCTGATTTTTTTTTTTTTATTTTATTTATTTTTTTTTGGCTTTTGGAGTAACAAGGATTACCTTGTACTATCAGACTAAACTTGACCTTTTTGTGACCTCTTTGTAGCTGGCAAGTCACTGGCAATAACTGCAGTTTTGGAAATGGCTGACAGCCGTTGCAATGAATGGTTATCACTGCAGAGGGCCACTCATTTCTTTGTGTCTTTAGATAAGAAAGGTGCAGTTTGAACACTTGGAGGATACAGAAACCCTCATCACCAAGGGATAAAACTGTCTTGGGAAATGGGCTGATCACAGAGGGGGCTGATGGCATTGGATCACCTACCGCCCCAGCCCCGGGGAAACGTCTTTGTAGTGAGTAGCACCTTGGAAACATTATGCAGCCCCGTCCCAAGGCGTTTCCCTCTTTAGGGGGACCCAGGATTTGGTGTAAAGATGGGATCCTTGATTTTTAAAGACCTTGATGCTCTGCCTTCCTGAAAACTGCAAATTTTTTGTCAGGCCTGTTTGTTAATGGGCTCCTCCCAGAGCTCAGTGGTCCAGGTAGAAAATTGAGACTAAATTAGAAGCTACCTATCTAAATGAAATTGGTCTCCTTTAAAGTCCTGTGTGAATGATTATGATTTTGTGTTACCTTGGTATTCATTTTAATCTTCCTCTAAGTAATATATCCAAACTCCTTAAATAATAATAATAAAGCTTAAATTCTCTCCTTGTGCTTTGAGACGTAAACTTGCTACCCTGGGGACCAATTAACTTGTTCCATTTACAGAGGTACAGTTTAATCCAACTGCCCTTTTAAACTAGAGAATTTTACCAGTCTCAAGGCTGGAATTTTTAAATCAAAGTTATAAGATTTTGTTTGTGTGTATCTGTATTTTATGTGTACATGTGCACGTCTGTGTTTGCATGTTGTCTACATGGTACCAAATTGACTTATAAAGAAATGAGTGCTCATAACTTAAGTAAATAAGACTACACACTTTTCAAATTCATAAGATTTTAGTAATCTTTGTAATCAAAACTAGTCTTTAAATTGTTGGCAAAACAGAATAGAAATGTCTTCAAAATTGACGAAATTAAATTTAATTTTAGATATTTTTGCCTGGGTCTACAGGTAAGACAAATTTATACTGTCCTTGCTAGATGTTTTAAACATCCTAAAATGGTTGCTTCCATTATTTTTTTTAATACCTGCTTGTTTGTGAGCCTATGTCTTTGGTTTTGAGCCTTTAGATTCTGAAATCTAGACAGGCGGCCATGGTGATGCCTGAAAACATGTGCATGTTGACAGCACTTAGGCCACCAGCTGCATGTCAGAGCCAAACCCAATGTGTCTTCCCTGGCCCAGTTGTATCTTAGAACCATGCTGGAGCAGGGTAAGAGTCTCTGGGCATTGTCTTCATAGCTATGTCCTCTGTCCTAGCTTCTGCACCTGATGCATAATTAAAATTTCTTACTAGGTTTTTCAATGAAAATTAGAGTTACTAAGAGGTAAAATTATAGTTAAAATGTAACTAAAACTACTAGATACAAAATAATACCTTTGTATATAGAGCACATAAGAAAAGAAGGATGTGGTTTTGGTAAAGATGGTTATAAGAAAGGCAGGAGAATATGGTTTTTGTTAAAGGCAAAGTAATTTTGCTTGGAGGTTATTTAAAGGTTATTTTAAATTAAAGGAATAAAAAAACCAAATGGATATAGAAAGTTTGGGAAAGAAAGAATTAAATTGTAAGAAGTTATAGAAGTGTTATAGAAATCTTATCTTGTGTGGTTAAAGCTGATTGAAATTGGGTAGATCTGTTTATAAGATTTTATTAAAATTACTTTCACCATTAATAATACAAAGGTAGAATTTGGTTTTCTCTTGTACATAAGATTTTTGTAGAGTACTAATAAGAAGTAGTAGTAAAAGGATTTCATCTTTTGAGTAAACTTCAAAAAAATAGGGAGAGAAGGAGAGAGATTCTCTTGGTTTCATGCTGTCTGTATTACGTGTTGATGCTTAGAAAACTGAATCTCCTCTATCAAAGATAAGGGATTTTTGTTTTGCTTTGTTTTTTTGCTTTTTGAAATGTTTTAATCATCAGTTTGGCTAAATAAATGATTCCATTTTGATACAGGGTTTTAAACCTTTGATATTTAATAAACTTCTCAAAATCAAATTTCCAATTCTAAATTAAGTCTTTTCATCAGGAACTTTTGTACATCCCAAAAAGAACCCCTGGAAGTTTCAAAGAGAGATACTAGGCTTATGCAGTATATAAAAAATCATACAGAAAACACTGTCAAATAAGAAACGGCATTTAACTTTGAGTTATATATGTATAAATGTGTTCATATGTCCCAAAATTGTATGAGATTACTAAATATCTAATATATCTTGGTGTATGTTATCAGTCATATTATGATTAGAATGTTGAATTGTAGGCAACAAAAAAAAGAAAATGCACAAATTTCTTTGTCAATGGCATCTTTAACCATGGCCATTTTAATACTTGTCTTATTCTTTCTTGGAAAGTCCCTTCCAGTCTTCCCAGTGACCAAGGAACCCATTTCACTGGACAAATAACTCAGTCCATTTGTAACATATGGTCAATTTTTCAGCATTTCCATTGGGCATACTACCATCCATCTTCCAGATGAGTAGAACACCCAAATGATAATAAGAAAATGAATTGACAAAGCTTATAGAAACGTTTAACTTTCCCTGGCCTAAGGCTCTTCCATTGTTATTGCTTAACTTACATTCTACCCATTTGGAAAACATCAGCTTTTTCCCTTTGAAATGATACCAGGAAGCCCCATGTGCCTGAACGTAGGAGTCTACAACCCAGCTTTCCTTAAAGATGATGTTCTTCATTATTGCCAAGGCATTAAAAGCATTTCACTAAAATTCTAAGTTAATTGAGGATTCTTTTAACAGCAAGCTCTTGGGAGTTTATGATATCCAATATCATGGCTTCCAACTTTGAGATTTTTGGACTCCCTCTAAATTCAAGCTAAATTCAAAGGCATTGACTCATGGATTTACATTTCTCATTTTAAAAAGGCAGCCCAGCATGAGTAGGCATCTTCCATCATCAGACATCTCCAACTGAAGCTGACCTGCAGCCAGTCACCTGGTTCTTCAGACCAGGACAAGAAATTGAAACTCAGTTTTAAAAGATTACTCAAATGGCTAAACAGCTACAAGACAACCCATGTTTGGAAAGACAGACCCCTTATATGATTTATTTGATTGGTTACCTTCAGATACAGGTGTCAGGCCTCTGAGCCCAAGCCAAGCCATCGCATCCCCTGTGACTTGCACGTATATGTCCAGATGGCCTGAAGTAACTGAAGAATCACAAAAGAAGCGCAAATGCCCTGCCTTGCCTTAACCTACGACATTCCACCACAAAAGAAGTGAAAATGGCCGGTCCTTGCCTTAAGCAATGACGTTATCTTGTGAAATTCCTTTTCCTGGCTCATCCTGGCTCAAAAGCTCCCCACTGAGCACCTTGTGACCCCACTCCTGCCCGCCAGAGAACAACCTCCCTTTGACTGTAATTTTCCTTTACCTACCCAAATCCTATAAAACGGCCCCACCCTTATCTCCCTTTGCTGACTCTCTTTTCGGACTCAGCCCGCCTGCACCCAGGTGAAATAAACAGCCATGTTGCTCACACAAAGCCTGTTTGGTGGTCTCTTCACGCGGACACGCATGACAATAGGAATATTTCTCACATTTAGATTTCAAATTGTTTAATTAGTAATTGTCCTTATTTGTGTCATATTTTTTATTCTTAAATCGATCTTGCTTTGCATTTCTCTATCTAAAGTGTTTGACAGAAACTAAACTCATGATAGCTAGATGCAAAGAAATTATTCAACATGCCATACTTCCTTTATAAGTGGATGAAATCCTGAGACCCAGTTCCTCTGTCCCTTTGTGTTGCCAGTTAATTCAGCCTAAGACCTCACTAAATTCCAAAGCTATAGTGCCTCTACTCTTTCCCTCTAACGTAGAGAGACATTACCCGGGAATGCGACTTCCTAGCAATGTGGGGAAAAGCTACATTTAAAATGCTGATTATCAATGCTTTCAGAAGAGGAAGATCTCAATCAAAAGGGGGAAATGAGAAGAAAAGTAGTTCAAAGATGTCTGAGCTATGTGAGGTATACAAAATGTATCAGACCCAGAGAGACATGACTATAAAAGTCATGGCTCTGCACCCATGCCCAGGAGCAATTGTTTAAAGGCATTTTGTTCTTTCTTTCCTTCCTTGTAGTTTCCAGACTAGCTGACAAATTACTTAAAATGTTACCACAATTTGCATAATATGACCCTCGCCCATTATTTTCATGTTCCAGGAATTTGTGATACAAAGAACAACATATAGACAATCAATCACTTACATTATTTTAACAATCCAATGTAAGAACTGTCCTTTTTTTTTTCCTTTGAAAGTCCACTTGTAACTGCTGCTAATCAAAGCATATATTCATGGCAATTTGAATATGTGTCTCCTTGGTTGCAGTCCCCAAATATGACCCAAATAAATTCTCAACTTATGTTAATTTGCCTCAATTTCTTTCTTTAGTTGACAAAAGGCACTATGAAAATCAAAATATTCTTTGGTATAGGCAGGGTTGCTAGCTTTTTTCCTCTAAATTTTAACAACCTTTTTTATTTCTAGATACGAGATAATCTATTTTTTGTTTCATCACCGAATATTAGTAGTTCCTCTTTTTAAAATTATAGGTTTACATGTATTAAATGTGACAATTCCCCCTCTATATCTGTTAACGATACTTATCCATCATATGTCACAAATCAAAACAATGGGAACTGTCAAATACCATTAGAGAACTTGGTAATCACAAAGTAGACAAGAACAAAAAGTGGAAATTCCAAAATCATTCTAGAAAAGAGGAAAAACATAAGGATACTTAGACTTAAAGGTACTTAAAACAAACTTTAAATGCATAAAGCAAACTAAGAGTAGCTCCTGAACAGGTTCCACATGCATATAAATTCATCTACCTGTTATGTCTGCGAAAACAGTATACTACCTTTTCTCCCCACATAAACTTTCTCTCTAGATAAACTTTTTTTGGCCCTTTAAATGGAATATATCATTTTCATTATTTGGTCATGAAATATAGAGAAGGTACTGGGTAAGCAACAGTGGAAAAGGCAGAAGCATTCTTGACCCTCAGGAAACTTACAGTCTACGGGGCAATACCAATGTTGAATAAGCAATTACAAGTATAAATACAAAAGGAGCTTAAGGGGAGCTAACCTCTCATGGAGGGGTGAGATTTAAAACCATTTTTATTGCCATCCTATGCATTATTAAGGAAACAGGGAAAGTTCAGGAAAAAATTACATTAAAACAATCTTTGAAGAAAGGTAAAGCAGAAGGGGAAAACCACAGCTTTTGACTTGAAATAAACAACCTATTCCAGTCCAAGATTTCAGGTGCTTTCAAAAGTAACTGAAATTTTATTTTACTTAATTCCTTTATTTATATATATAAACCTGAAATTAAGCCAAAAAGCATGATATGAGACCCAAAAAAACTCACATCCTACTCAACCAACCAAAACTGTTTAGGACTTAAATGGGACAAAGGATTCCGATAGCACTAACAGCTCAAGGAATGTATGTTAAACCTTTTGTTTTACATCCAGAAAATTTGAAAACTGGGCTAAATATTGTATATATCGGAAGGTTTTAAAAATAATTTATATGATTTAATCTTACCAAAGAAAGCTTATTCATTTAAAGACATTTTTATACCAACCCTTCATATCATCAGTGAAAACTGTTTATTAAGAGGGAGTAGTATGAGATACAGAAACAGCATAAACTGGCTGGGCGCGGTGGCTCACAACTGTGATCCCAACACTTTGGGAGGCTGAGGCGGGCAGATCACGAGGTCAGGAGATCGAGACCATCCTGGCTAACATGGCAAAACGCTGTCTCTACTAAAAATACAAAAAATTAGCCGGGCATGGTGGCGGGTGCCTGTAGTCCCAGCTACTCGGGAGGCTGAGGCAGGAGAATGGTGTGAACCCGGGAGGTGGAGCTTGCAGTGAGCCGAGATCGCCCCACTGCACTCCAGCCAGGGCGACAAAGCGAGACTCTGTCTCAAAAAAAAAAAAAAGAAAAAGAAAAGAGATAGCATAAACCAAAATCTTACATGTAATCCTTTGATGTTAACTGGATTTCAGAGTGAGTAAAGTATTGCTACAAACCACAGCAATGGGACAAAACATCGCTTTGTTTTGAAACTGCACATGTGCTTTGTTCCCTGAGAACCTTTGGTTTAGACTTTTTATACAGTAAGCCATTTCATTAAATATGGTTAGATTCACAGTCTCAGACCTTAAATAGACACACTTAAGTGACACACTTGATGGCAACATTCTTATAAATTATAACCAATTATATGGCGTGATCTCAGCTCACTGCCATCTCCGCCTCCCAAGTTCAAGGGATTTTCCTGCCTCAGCCTCCCCAGTAGCTGGGACTACAGGTGTGTGCTACCATGCCCAGAAAATTTTTGTAGTTTTAGTAGAGATGGAGTTTCACCATGTTGGCCAGGCTGGTCTCAAACTCCTGACCCCAAGTGATCTACCTGCCTCAGCCTCCCAAGGTGCTGGGATTATAGGCATGAGCCACTGTGCCCAGCCTTCTCTAGATAAACTTTCGATGATCCTAATATGAAAAGTAGTGCAGTGAACCGAGTATTATATGACATAGTTTTTCATCCTGAACATGCATGTGTTTGTCATCTGAATTTAAATTCTCAAAAGAGTGGGGAATACACAACTTCTCTTACTGAGTTTGAGGTACAAAGCCCACATACTCATTAGGCCACTAACATTACCATTTGCAGATATTGAACAGCTTTGCAAATAAAATTGTTCAATATATCAATAACTAGATAGCTGGCTTGGATTGATAAAGCTGTAGGGTTGTTTTTTTGTTTTTTTTTTAAGACACACAAACACGAAACTGTAGTTTTCCAGAAGATAAAACTGAAATACTTAACCATCTGCAATTCTAATTTATTTTCCAGGCATACATGCAAAATTGACCAAGATGCTGTAGGAGCATATTTAAACAGCTACAATTCGATGTATGCATTCTAACCACAGTCAGAGTTCTATTCTTCTAAGTATTTAAGAAGAACCTATAAGTAGGCATGGAGAAGAAAGAAGCAAACTAGCAAGCTATCTCGCATGCTTTCTTAACTCTATATAATCTTCTCCACCTACAAGTTTATGCCTCAATAGATAGGAACTAAATAATATGGTCACAGTTGTCTACATTGGTGCCACTTCTGCAGTGGCAACAGAAGACAACCTCCCTCAAATGGTGAAGGATGGATAGGTGAAATCCATCTTCACATGCCGAAAAGACAAATTATCTGTCTAGGACACTGTTATCACAGAGCAAATACTTACCATCATTCAAATTCAGGAGAACTAGTGGAACTCCTGTACAACAACTACCTGTTTACTGAATTTGCAATTGTTCCACTATTGTCAGTTCCACGAGGACATGCACAAACTGTATCTGTATCTTTTTACTTCTAGATTTGCATAGAGCCTAGCATATAGAAAATTTACTCAATAAATGAACGAATGGACAAATGGTTGGATGAGTTGCAGTGTGGTACAAATTAGTCTCAGTAGCTACTGAAGATACTGCTGCTGTATCAGTTAGGATGTTTTCAGGTACATCAACAAATGACAGAACGGTAGACCAAAATGGGTTAAATAAAGTAGAAGCGTATTATCTCATTTAAAAAGAAAATTATTCCAACATCAGAACAGGGATTCAATTATGCCAGATGGGTTGAGATTCTTTCTGTCTTTCCCATAATTAAATCTCGAAATGTTAGCAATGTCTGCCTTCATGATCATAAGATAGGTGCTGAAGTTCCAACATCATATTATCATGAGAATAAAAAATACTCACAGAATCCGAGCACTTTGGGAGGCTGAGATGGGTGAACTGCCTGAGCTCAGGAGTTCAAGACCAGCCTAGGGAACGTGGTGAAACCCCATCTGTACACAAAATACAAAAATTAGCTGGGTGTGGTGATGCACACCTGTGGTCCGAGTCACTCAGGAGGTTGAGGCAGGAGGATCACTTTAGCCCAGGATTTCATGGCTACAGTGAGCAACAGTGATATGCCACTGCACTCCAGCCTGAGTGACAGAGTGAGACCCTGTCTCTACCAAAACAAAACAAAACAAAACCCACAGCAGAAAGGAAGGAAGTGAAGAGAAAAAAAAATTTTTTCTAGAGATCCTTCATGCTACCATACTTTTGCTTATCCCTCACTGGCCAATATGCTTCACTTGTCCATTGTTGGACTGATCACCAACAAGAATAATGGAATTTCCATAATTGGCATAGAATAGGTCTCTATGGATAATGGAGAAAAAACAGATGTACTCGTCCTGCCCTACACTGCCAAATGAGCAAAGTAAAAATTCTATCTATGTGCAATAGGAAAGAATAACTGTAACCTGCAGTATTTGCATAGCTCACATATAGCATGATATATAGCAGATCCTGAAAAGTCAACACATTCTCAAATTATTCATTCACTCACATAGCATAGATTTGTTGAGCCACCTTCCATGCAGCAGGCACTGTTCTCTACACCTGAGAGACATCAGAGAATATAATGTAACTTCTAAACCTCATGGAGTTTACATGCCAAAGAAGGAAGACAGATAATAAACAATTAGTATAATAAATAATCATATGTTATACATCATTTCATATACATATGTGAAAGTGACAAGTAGTGTTTAAAAAAAATCAGGGTAAGGTGGGTCCAGGTGGAAGTTTTAAATAGGGTGATCAGAGAAGACCTCCTTGAAAAGTGACAATGACTTCAAGGAGAAGGGGCCAAAGATTAAGACATTCCCTCACCCGAAAAACTGACTGATTCTGGATTCTAAATGGCAAAAGGTCAGATTGTTGCCTTCCCAGCAAAGCCTAATTATTCAGAGAGCCTCACGATAGCTGCTATTAATGTGAAAGAACATGTCAGAGAAAGAGCAAGAAAGCAAAAGCTGAAGAACTATCTAAAATACATCCAGAAGAATGTTTGGTTGTGCTTACAGGCACCTTGGAAGGAAATAAACTTAGAATTTACTAAGATTGAGGAAACTGTGTTGCTAAAGAATCTATGAGCCTAAGAACCAAATAGCCTTGTGACTCTATGGGCCTACAAACTAAGCTGTAAAATATATGCAGCTTTCAAGAGGAACAAATTCCTCACTGCCCTCTTAGATGTGATCAAGAAGAATAATAGACAAAGAAGTTTCTTCCAGAGAGAACAGCAGGGGGCCAGAGACCAGTGGACAAGAATTTACTCCCATAAAGCAGAAACAAGGCCCAATCAAGGAAGTTCCTTCACTACTAAGGCAGAGGTCTTTGACCCCCAGCCGTCTAGCTGGTTTCCCTCAGTGCTATGAACCAGTGTGACTGCTGTGTATCTCCTTCTTCCCTTTCCTGAATAGGAGATTTAATTACAGTTATCCTGTCTCTGGTCCACCACTGATTCTGGTGGGAGAAAGGGGTGACAGAAAAAGAGGAAAGTATTTTACCTTCAACTTACAGGTCACCAGATAACTAGGAGCTACCTATGGATGTGAGTGAGAGGACGGATTATCACCGGTCAACATACCTATGGATGCTGAGCTGGGTGCAGTAGCTGAATATAACTTTGAGTTGTCTCCCTGGAGGAAGGGGTGAACGTGCTCTTTGTGGCTTGCCCAGAGAGAGGATGAGTATGAGAAGGATATACACAGAAACTTGGCAGCCAGAGTTTCAGGCTGTGGGAGAGACAGCTAGTCATCTACTAAAAATTATCCACTCGTTATTCCTAGGCACAAAAATAGGTTACATTTCCCCATCTCCTTCACAGACTGATGTAACCATGTGACTAAATTCTCAACAATGAAACGTGAAATACGAGTAGATGTGGTATGTGCCTGCCTCTTCAGGACCAGGCCTTTTAAGAGAGGAGTGCTTCCTCCACACTACCCCCTCTTTCCAGTGGCTGAAATCTGAATGCAATCCTGACCTTGCACCAGATGACAACGTCCTAGGGGACAGAAGAGTCACGAAATGCAAGAAACCTGGGTCCTTAAATCACCATGTGAAGGAGAGCTACTACCAACCTGGGGTACCTACCTTCAGTTATTACATGAGGGAAAAATCATTTTCTTATTGATTAAGTCACTGAATTTCTAAGTCAGGTTTATAACAATTTATCCTCCTCTAACACAAACATTTTGCTAATGCATAAATTATATCCTATATATTTTAAGACGACAAAAAAGAACATAATACACTTTGGAAGCCTTTCAAAATAGCTAAAATGTTTTCAGTTTTGAAACCTACATTTTCCAGTTATTTTGAAAACAAATACTATGGTGGGATCCCTTATTACAGACTATAGATAATGAATTATTAATATGCTTAACATGTAAGATTTAGCAAAACAATGAAAAAAGCAAGAAATAAAAATGTTATTTGCCAATGTGGTACTTAGACATCTTCATGGTGCTACAGCAATTGAAATGCAAATGTATTCCGTTGCCATTAAAAACTCCTTTCCAAATGCAATTACTTAATGCCTTTCGCTTATATTAAGTAGCAAATTTCTCAAGAGGAAGGACTTTGTTTTGCTCTCTACTATGTAACTAATACCCGGCACAGTATCTCACATATAATGTGCATTTAATAAATACTTATTGAATGAATACATCAATGATTGATTGAAGGAATTTCATTTTTCATTGGTTTTAACTTTTGTGAAAAAAAATGTTTAGTAGAAATTCAAAAGCAGAAAAGCAAAAAAAGTGTACTTTCTTTTACTACCCTTAATGCTATTAAATGGAAGTAAATATGGCCTGAGAAAGCCTCTGTATTTCTATACTTGAGCCCTATTGGACAAATCATAACCTAACATAGTAGGTAGACAAGACTGAAAACCTAATTTAGGGGAATGCTTCTGCGGCAATAGATGAATCTCAGCCAATCCCAGGAGCCATACTTCGGCCACTCACACACTGCTCAACGTTCCAACTGTGTTCACATAAGGCAAATGCCAAACTGTAACCAATCCAGCTGTTTCTGTACCTCACTTCCATTTTCTGTATTTCCCTTTCTGGTTTTTTTTTTTTTTTTTTTTTTTTGTCTATAAATTGCTCTGACCACGAGGCATCCCTGGAATCTCTATGAATCTGCTGTGATTCTGGAGGCTGCCTGATTTGCGAATCATTTTTTTCTTGCTCAATTAAACTCTGTTCAATTTAATTGGTCTAAAGTTTTTCTTTTAACAATGCTATAATTCTCTCATCATCAAACTTTAAAATTGTATCTCATTCAATGGGTACACCAATAGTAAACTCAGAAACATGTCTGGATTTTAATTTCTAGCTTGAGTATTCTATACCCAAAGCCTGATACCTATACAAGGGAATATAAAAATAAACCTCTGGTAAATTATGAAACAGACTTTTCTAACTTCAGACATCAATACTAAACTTTCCTTTTATCACCTTGAATTTCACAGGGGGGTACTGTGCACATTACTGAAGACTGGATTTGGCTCACAGCAGAAAAAAAAAAATCAATAGCTTGGTAGTTAACTCCCAATCTTCTCCCAGAAATGCCAACACAGAATTTATCCACAGACTAGAAATAGGTTTGCTTTGTTCTGCTTGCAAAACAAGACAATGGATCAGCAGACAGCTTACCCATAATGTCGGCATTACTAAAACTATAGGTAATAAATCCCTTTAATGCAAATATCTGTATCTCAAACTTTCAGAGGGATGCTTGTCTAAGCTTAAGAGAAGCCATAATTTAAGAGTGATATTTTCTTCAGGGTTAGAGATTCCAAAAGAGCAGTGCTAGACTCCCTGTGTAGAATCTTACAAGGATCACACTTTTAGAAAATGGATGAATAAAACTGAAATAAGCCTGACAAATTATTCAATTTCAGTGGAAATCAAAAATAATTTTTAAACAAATTATTATTATTATTATTGAGACGGAGTCTTGCTCTGTCACCAGGCTGGAGTACAGTGGCATGATCTCAGCTCACTGCAGCCTCCGCCTCCCAGGTTCAAGAGATTCCTCTGCTTCAGCCTCCCAAGTACCTAGGACTACAGGTGCATGCCACCACACCCAGCTAATTTTTTGTATTTTAATAGAGACGGGGTTTCACCATGTTGGCCAGGATGGTCTCCATCTCCTGACCTGGTGATCCACCTGGCTTGGCCTCCCAAAGTGCTGGGATTACAGCTGTGAGCCAACGCACCCAGCATCAAATATATTCTTTAATCCAGCATTTCATTTAAGATTAAAAATTTAATTGTCAGTGTTTATTAATCAATTTTAATTTTTAATGTGATTCAGTCATTTAATAAATATTGAGCACTGCAGTAGAGATTGCCTGCTGTAAATTGCAATATCTATGCTCCCTCTTTTAGAAACCCTGACTTTTAGCTGGCCATATGGTCATATGGAAGAAAGATGTGGTCCCCAAGTCCCCATCTCAGCTTGAGTCTGGGAGATAGAGATTGCAGTGAATCAAGATTGCACTACTGAACTCAAGCCTGGATGACAGAGCAACTCTGTCTCATGGTAAAAAAAAAAGAAAGAAAGAAAGCAAAATGCATGCCTAAGAACTTTGAAGATCAGAGCCACCACACTCTCCCTAGCTGCTCAATTCTAGACTTCAACATAAGAGAAAAAAATAAAAGTCCAACCTTTTTTCTTTTTTTTTTTTTTTTTTTTTTTTTTTTTTAGACAAAGTCTCACTCTGTTGCCCAGGCTGGAGTTCAGTGGAACGATCCCAGCTAACTGCAGCCTTGACCTCCCATACTCAAGCAATCCTCCCACCTCAGCCTCCTGAGTAGCTGGTACTACAGGCCTGCACCACCATACCTGGCTAAATTTTTTGGTATTTTTTTGTAGAGATGGGGTTTTACCATGTTGCCCAGGCTGGTCATGAATTCTTGGGCTCAAGTGAGCCTCCTGCCTCAGCCTTCCAAAGTGCTGGGATTACAGGCATAAGCCAGCATGTCTGTCCATGTCCAACTTTTTAAGTCACTGTTACTTGGGGATTTTTATATTACTTGCAGTGAAACTTAATCCTACTGGATTCAAACACAAATTATATTATAATTTGTAACTGTTAAATACAAGATGAGTAAGGCAGAGTTTCTGCATACAATTCAGCTTAAAATTTAGCAATAAATAATGATGTAGAAAGAGTACCAGACTAGATTATGACGGATAGATTTTTCCTGTTTAATAGATTTCAAACCAATTCTCTTCCTCTGGTAAGAGCAATCACTTTCCTTTTGGGAAACTTGTCTTCCATATCTTGAGATCAAATTTTAATTCCTATATCCCCACCCCTGAGCCAACTTCAATTACTTGGGAATGGAGGAAGAGCTGGAAATGTAATACAGCCTGGCCAAGTAAAGTACTAGCAATTGTGATTGATTCAGAGACAAGCATATGAATCATATTTGGCCATTCAGAATTCCGCTGTATTAATCAGCTATCACTGCAAAATGTTGCATAACTGAACAACCCACAACTAAGTACTTGTATTAATCTGTTCTCACATTACTATTAAAAACTACCTGAGACTGGGTAGTTTATAAAGAAAAGATGTTTAATTGACTCACAGAACCACAGGCTGTGTAGGAAGCATGGCTGGAGAGGCCACAAGAAACTTACAATCATGGTGGAAGGTGCAGGGGAAGCAAGTACATCTTCACATAGTGACAGGAGAGAGAGTGCAAAGGCGAAAATGCTATAAACTTTCAAACAACCACATATCATGAGAACTCACTATCATGAGAACAGCAAGGGGGAAATCCACCCCCATGATCTAATCACCTCCCCAACATTGGGGATTAGAACTCAACATGAGATTTGGGTGGGGACACAGCGCCAAACCATATCAGTACTTTAATACCAAATGTCATGGATCTATAGGTCAGCTGGGGCAACCCAGCATTAGGCTGCAAGTTGGACCCTTCAATCTGTTTGATCTCTACATCTCTCATGTTTCTTGGACCAGCAAATACCTGGATGAAGGTCTTCTTGTGACATATGATAGAGATAAAGAAATCAAGCTAAGGCACACAGGCACATTTAAGGTCTCTGCTCATTGTCATGTTCATTAATATCTCATTGGGATGGGGAAATATATTCTGCTCACTACAGTGAACTATAAAGTCACATGTGAGAGTAAGGGGGGTGAAGAAGTGGAAATAATAATTCAATCAATCAGTCACACCATCTTGAATTTCCAGTACCTTCAGGATCACGGTACCAGAAGGCTTTGAGCCTGGGACTACATATGCCAATCTTCCTGGCTAAATGGAAAAAGCACCTCTCTAATTGGAGAGAATTAGATAACATAGGAGGAGAAACCAATAGGTGAGAGACGGGTGGATGGATATATCGAATATACTAAATCCTTTCTTTTAAAAATGGGACCATGTCAGAAAACATACTAAAATAGTAGTGGTATGAGCAAGCATTGTGGGAATTCAGGAAAGTAAAAGGATTAGAGATATTTTTGTAGCAGACATTCATTTGAATTGGACTTTAAATGATAAGTGAGAAAAATTTTCACAATTGCAGAAGTAATGAAATGATTTTCTGAAAAAAACATTATGTGATCTCTCCAACAGACATTGTTGGTCTCCCTCATGGAGAACCCCTACTAGGCCAGTGTAGACGGGAAATGTGGGGTTGGAGCCCCCACACAGCGTTCCCTCTGTGATACTGCCTAGTGCAGTTGTGAGAGGAGGGCCACTGTTCTCCAGACCCCAGAATGGTAGATCCACTGACAGCTTTCACCTCACACCTGGAAAAGCCATAGGCACTCAAAGTCAGCTCATGAAATCAGCCTCAGGGGCTGCACCTTGTAGAACCACATAGGCAGAGCTGCCCAAGACCTTGGGAGCCAACCCCTCACATCAGCGTGCCCTGGATGTGAGGGATGGAGTCAAAGGAGATTATTTTGGAACTTTAAGATTTAATGGCCACACTGTTGGATTTCAGACTTGCATGGGGCCTGTAACCCCTTTATTTTGGCCAATTTCTCCCTTTTGGAATGGGAATATTTACCCAAAGTCTGTATATGCATTGTATGTTGGAAGAAACTAACTTGCTTTTGATTTTACAGGCTCAAAGGCAGAAGGGACTTGTCTCAGATGAAACTTTGGACTTGGGCTTTTGAATTAATGCTGGAATGAGTTAAGACTTTGAGGGACTGTTGGGAAGGCATGGTTGTGATTTTAGATGTGAAAAGGAGATGAGATTTGGGAGGGGCCAGGGTAGAATGATATGGTTTGGCTCTGTGTCCCCACACAAATTTCATCTTGAATTGTCATCCTCACATGTCGGGGAAGAGTCTGGTGGGAAGTGATTGAATCATGAGGGCAGACTTTTCCCTTGCTGTTCTCGTTACAGTGAGTGAGTTCTCACAAGATCTGGTTGTTTGCAAGTGTGTGGCACTTCCTCCTTTGCTCTGTCTCTCTCCCCTTCTCCACCACAGTAAGACGCGCTTTCTTCCCCTTTGCTTTCCGCCATGGTTGTTAAGTTTCCTAAGGCCTCCTATCCTATCCATGCTTCCTGTGCAGCCTGTGGAACTGTGAGTCAATTAAACCTCTTTTCTTCATTAATTATCCAGTCGCAGGTAGTTCTTTAGAGCAGTGTAAAAACGGACTAATACAGCTGTTATTATAAAATAGTCAAAATATTTTAAAAAGTAAATTTTATTCAGTAAAAAATGTACAGTAAGGTTAAGTATTGATGAAAGAAAAATTTATAAAATAAACAGTGTAGTACACATGTACAGTATTTATAAAGTCTACAGTGATTTTTAGTAATGTCCTAGGCCTTCACATTCAGTCACATTTACTCACTGACCCACTAAGAGCAACTTTTACTCCTGTAGGATCCATTCATAATAAGTGCTTGATATACCATGTTTTTCTTTTATACAGTATTTTTACTATATCTTTAGTATGTCTAGATACACAAATACTTACCATTGCCTTATAATTGCCTACAGTATTCAGTACAGTCATATGCTATACAGGTTTAAAGCCTAGGTGTTCGAATAGTCAAGGATTTTACCTTTAACTAACTACAATTCTTTCTAATTTAGTAACTCAGTGAAGTGTGCAAAAATGTGTTATAAACTATAAAATGACATACAACAACTAGTTTTGTAATTAGTTCTTGGCCTAAAACAGACATTACTTTGACTTTAGGCTTAGTTAGGAATCTGTATTAATCTGTTCTCACACTACTGATAAAGACACACCCAAGACTGGGCAATTTACAAAAGAAAGAGGTCTAATGGACTTACAGTTCCACGTGGCTAGGGTGGCCTCATAATCGTGGTGGAAGGTGAAAGACACACCTCACATGGCGGCAGACAATCAACATCCAGAAAATATGAATTCTAGGACACTGAAACACAGACAGTACAAACATCTGATCCATAATAGAAAAGAAACAAATGAGAGGAGACCTATGATTACCCTGATTTTACGCCTGGAAGTACTTTCAGACCATGGTCCACATAAGGAAATCCAAGCAAAGTTGCACTGGGGAGAAAAAGATTTGAGTTTGGGAAATCTAAGACGGCTGGAATTTGCAATAAAAGTGACAGAAAGGAAAATTATACATAGAAAGAGTTTCAGAATACTCTTCAAGTCTTGGGCTGAATACAAAGCTGTACCTGTATAGGGCGAGACTTTACAAAAAAATTAAATGCCAGGGCAAAAAATAACTATCACCAAAAGAACAATTACTGGGGGACTACAAACTGAACACCTGCTGGAACTCAAAGGGACAGGAGTCATTTGAGTTTTAATCAACTAGAGCGCAGAATCTTTATTAAATACCCATGACATACAAAAGAGGGTCCAATAAGCCACTCTTCAAGGACTGGACTAAGATATCCATATTACAAAATGATAGTGTAGACCCTCACAAGGTTTAAAAACAAGTCTCAAAAGAAGCAAGCTGATCAGCCACTACAGTAACAGCTTCCCAAAATAAATCTCAACCTTCTTTAAAAATTTAGACATTCAATCTATTGGTTTTTTAATGCTGGCACAACTAACACAAGTTTAATGGCTTGAAATGACACCCATTTATTATCTCACAGTTCGGTAGGTAAAAATTCCAGTACAGCATGATCCAGTACAGCATGATTGGGAGATTGTTCAAATGAGCTTCCCAATCCATGCAGGCAGTTGGCTGAATTCTGTTCCTTGCAGTTTTAGGACTGTGGCTCCCACTTCCTTGCTGGCTACTAGCTGGAGAACAGTGTGTACTCCTAGAGCAATAGTGTGTCAAGTCCCTCTCATGCTTCCAATCACTTCGACTTTCTCTTTGCTACATTTCTCTGAGTTTACCTGGAGAAAGATCTCTGGTTATAAGGGTTCATGTAATTAGATTGGGCTCACCCCAATAATCCAGGATAACCTATTTTAAAGTCTACAATCTTCATTATATCTACAAAGTCTCTTTTGCTATGTTACATATACATATTGAAAAGATCCAAGAATTAGGGCGTGGACATCTTTTTTTTTTCTTTTTCTTTTTTTTTTTTTTTTTTTTTGAGACAGAGTCTTACTCTGTCACCCAGGCTGGAGTGAAGTGGCACGATCTCAGCTCACACAACATCCGCCTCTACGACTCAAGCCAGTCTCCCACCTCAGCCTCCTCAGTAGATGGGACTACAGGCATGCACCACCATGCCTGGCTAATTTTTGTGGGGGTTTTTTGGTAGAGATGGGGATTCACGATGTTGCCCAGGCTGGTCTTGAACACCTAGACACAAACGATCAACCCACCTCAACCTCTCAAAGTGCTAAGATTACAGGTGTGAGCCCCCATGCCCCACTGATCCCCAGCGCTGGAGGTAAAGCCTGGTTGGGGAGCGGGGAGCAGGGAGTTGGAGCTTAGTTATGGATCCCTGATGAATTCCTTGGTGCCATTCTCTAGGGTGTGAATCAATTCCTACTCTTAATTCCCAACGGAACTGATTTTTTTTTGTTCAACAACAACAACAACAACAAAGGAATAAAATACAAAATAAAAAAAATAAAGACAGTGAGCCTGAAATCTCCTCCCCTCTCTCTCTTGCTTACTCTCTGGTCACATGATCTCTGCACACACTGGCTCTCCGTTGCCTCCTATTATGAATAGAACCAGCCTGAGGCCATCACCAGAAGCAGATGCTGGCACCATGCTTCTTGTACAGCCTCCAGAACCATGAGCCAAATAAATCTCTTTTCTATATAAATTATCCAGCCTTGAGTATTCCTTTATAGGAACACATACTAAGACAAGCAGTAAAAAGAAACCACTGCCACAAAACATCATTGTGAATCTCAAAAACATACTGAATGACAATAGCCAATCACAAATGAACACACACTGCTTAATTCCATGTATATGAACTCTTATAACAGACAAAACTAAAACAGTCATATAAATTAGATCCCATGTTGGAGGAGCTTGACCAGGAAGGAACAGAAAGAAATGTTGGGGCTGTGGAAATGTTCTGTATCCTCACTGGGGTAGTGGTTACTCAAGTTTATATATTTGTCAAAACTCAACAAATAGTGCTTTTAAAATGGGAGAATTTTATTTCTGTAAATTATTCCTTAATTTTTTTAAAAAAGCCAACAGGAGAGAAGAGTTTTAAGAATAGCAAGTAAACAATGTGAAATGCCATAGAAAGGAAGACGATCATGAGAATTGAAAAGAATTTGTTTCAATTTTTTAAATTTAGTGATTTTAGAACAATTTCATTGAATCACTTTAAAAGAGTCCTTTTTTAAAGAATCCCTTTTATTTAAAAGATGGGTAGAATCCAAGATGCAAGATATTTTAGTCGTAGTTACCTAGAATGAGAAATTTGAAGAGAAAAAGCTCAGGCTTTTCCATTTCAATTAGTGCATCTCAAACTTCCATGAACATAGGAATCTCCTGGGGGTCTTGTTAAAGTGCAGGTATTGATTTAGGAAATTTCGAGTGGGGCCTGAGATTATACATTTCTAACAGGAAACCAGGTAATGTCAGTGTTGCTGGTTCATCTACTAAAATAGGTGGCAAGGACACAGATCGCTCCTGAGAGGCACAGATGCCATAATTAGAGTGCTAATTTGGTCCAGAACTTTCCAAGATCTATCGAGTCTATTCCAACCATCAGTTCAAGAATGCCTACACGTAGACTGACAGACCAGCCCTCTTTCTATTTGAGTGCAACCAGAACACACGCATATGATGCTGTAGAAAATAACATTGATCTTCGCTCAGTAGCCTTGGGTTCAAGCCCCAGCCTGTTTCTAACCAACTGTGATAACCTGGGTTAATTACTCCTAAGCTGCAAAATGAGAGCACAGTTCCTGTTTCTCCTCTGTAGGCTCCCGTGAGGACTACAACAGAAAACGTAAGGGAAAGTACTGCATGAACCGTAACCCCAAAAAACCGGAATAGCTTAAATAAAAGTCAAGCACAGAGTTTGAGAACCAAGGAGGACCTAAAAATAAGAGGTGGGGCTCGGGGTTTTCCCCGTGGGCGTTGAGGGATGTACCATACGGGGGGGCGCCCCACAACAAATAATCTATTTTAAAAGCTTCTGTATTTGAAATTATGCCTCTATCATGACACCTGAATATGAACTTTTCCTTCGTTAGATACTTCAACTGGCACTTAACTATAAGTTCAGAGACAGTATTATGCTTCTTTCTCCTGAAGTCAAAGTGCCACCCACGCACCTCTCCCTTTCTCCCACCCACCCGCGGTTTTCCTACCCGCGCCGTCAGCGGCCCCCGCCCCGGGGCAGTAGTTTGCACTATGCTGAAGAGAGAGGTGGAACGGATTCGTCTATCTACGCACCTCGACGGGGGGGGGCTGTGAAGAGCTACGTTCCAGAGAACGGTAAGAAACTCCGGCCAGCACCCACGGAATCACAGGAGAACTCGAGGCGAAGGTGCGGCGTCGGTGCAGGAGCGTAGGGGAGGGCCCGTAGCAGCCCTGCGAACGCGCAGGTGCGCCCGCGGCCGCGCCACCCTCCCCGCAGCCTTAGCTGGATGGCGCCGGCGGGAGAGGGCGGGGCCAGGCGCGCGGCGGCCGCCTCTGCTGCGGCCGGAAACAATAGTGGAGGAACCCGAGCCGCGCGGAAAGGCGGTGGTGGCCCGCGGAGCCGGACGGTAAAGACCCCACACCCCTGCTCCCATCCCACCTGAGCCCACATCCCCCGTCCCATCGTCCCACCTCCTTCGAGTTCCGAGCCCCGTGGCCCCTCGCGCTCCTGCGCGCCGGGCGCCCCGACGGACGGACCGACGGAGAGACTGACGTGGGTCCGCGACTCCCTGGGGGCGGCCGCGCGCCCCCAACGCTGAAGGACGGCCCAGGACCCGGCTCCCCGAGACCCTGAGGCTGGGCGGGTCGGCCGCCGTGGCCCTCAGACGCTTTGTTCCCTCTGGGAGGAATCCCGGAGCGTTGGGACGAGACTCCCGCCCGCTGGGCTCCAGGATGCCGCGGCTCTCCCGGCTCCGGCTTGGGCCCCTCCGGCGGTGCCTGGCCAGTACCGTGAATCCGCCGCTCGGCCTTCGGTGTGGTTGCCCCGGACACGGCGGGACGCCCTCCCCAGGTGTTCGGTACCCACGTGCATTTTGCTGCCGCCGACTTCCTTTCGATTCGAAGCTTCGCAACTCCGAGTTCGCCAGGCGCATCTGAGGTTCCCCCAATGGAAGTTAGCAAAGCAGTGTCCCGTGCGGGTCGTTTTTCCTGTTTCTCGCAGCGTTAACTAGGTTGACAGAACCTGGAAGCTGAAGAGGCCTCGCTGCTAAGCCCTGTGTCTGATTTTTCGAGGTTGGGAGACGAAGGAGGAGGACTAGAATGCCAGCAAACCTCTCTCCTTCAGGTCCCCTTAACCCAATCAACTATAGGACAAAAAAGACACTGACATAGTGTCACCTATGGCCTAGCTTTAAGTTTTACTAGCTTTGTGTCTTTCCACAGGAAAAGTACAATGTTGAAGTGCAAGTATGGCGATGCTTGTTTGATGGAGCTTTTGCTTTAGATGAGCTGAACAGCATCCTTGTTTCCTAGAAGTTCCCAGAAAAGGGAACTACCCCAAAGGCAGGTTCTTGAATTGTGTAACTTTCCTTTTCTGTTTCTTAATAGGGGCACTATGAACGAAGAGGAGCAGTTTGTAAACATTGATTTGAATGATGACAACATTTGCAGTGTTTGTAAACTGGGAACAGACAAAGAAACACTCTCCTTCTGCCACATTTGTTTTGAGCTAAATATTGAGGGTAAGCACACAGTATAGTTTTGATTTTATGGCATGATTTTAACACAGCTGCTTTATACTGGTTGTAAGGTAAAACTAAAATATCTTCAATGATTGGAAATTGTGCTAAGTATGAATAGTGTAGAGATTTGTTAAAGATGAGGTTTCTGGAAATGAAGGTGCAGTTAACAGAGTTACGAATTTAAGAGAAATCTTTGTTTTTTAAAGACCCCTGGAACAACCCCATTTTTCCTAATACAGAAATAAGTATGAGTGTTGATTGGGAAATGTGTTTTCTGGTTTGAGAGCTTATTGAATTGTCAGATTTTAACAGACGTGTGTGTTTTTCATATTAAGTAACATAACAATTTTTTTATTCTTTCGAGCCTATTATGCAAGTAGTTGAGTGAGATGAGCCCGAACCCTTTTCTCACCAGTATGACCTTATTATCTGGAAAAATATTTTAAAATTTTTAGATTAACCTCTTTTCGGTGATCACACACACTGTTAGTAATTTTAAAACTGAAAAGGTTTTAAAATTTTTTAATAGTGTCCCTAAGATATATGAAGAAAATTCTCCAAATCCAAAAAACAAAACAGCCCTCTTAGAAGGATTTATTTGGGTTGGTGCAGTTAGTGTCATCATATTAAAATTGATTTTTGGTTTAGATATTTATGAGTCATACTAAAAAAAAAAACTTAATATTCTGTCCTGTAATTTGAGTTTTGAGTTGTTACATATCAGTAGAGAGACTTTATTAAACCTCTAGATTTTGGACAGTTTCAAAATAGTTATTTCCTTTTTTCTGAATTATATATTTGAAATTTTTCATGATCTTTATTTTCTGTTCAGTAAGTATGGGGTATGAAATGTTCTTATAGTTTAAAAAAAATATAGTGGGGGATTATATACCTTGAAATTCCTGTTAGTACTTGTTATTCAGAAATTATTATAGCCACCAAACAGTATGTGATGGAAGATTATGGATTTCTTGTGTATTACGTAGAATATCTGTAACTTTGGCTTTAATAAATGTAGTGATTATAGCTAATTTCAAAAGATGATATAACAGGAACAGTGGTGTAGTCCTACAATTTCAGCTACTCCAGAGGTTGAGGTGACAGGATTGCTTGAGCCTAGGAGTTCGAGTCCAGTTTGGGCAGCATAGCAAGACCTCCTCTTTAAAAGAATAAATAAAAATAAAAGGATAACTTAAAAATAAGTTTATTTTACAGTACTTAAATCATGCTAGGGTGAAAATCTGAATTTATGTTCTTTGGAAATAGAGTTGGCTTGTATATTGTTGATACATTGTAGAATTTTAATTTTAGATGGGTAAAGACATTAGAAATTATCTAGTCCAAGCCCTGTATTTTACATTTAAGGAAACAGCCAAAAAGCTGGACTACCCGGGGTTGCTGTAGTGGTGATGGCAAGCTGTTGTTATGTACCAGGCACTGTGCTAAACCCCTTATGTGGATTATCTTATTTAACTCAAGATAGCTTTGGAATGACTACTGTCATTTTCTGTTTTAAATGTGATAGAACTGAACCTTGGAGACCTAAGAAATACAGTTTGAAGTCACACAGCTCATAATTGACGATCCTGGACTTTAAAGCCTGACAGTCTGGTTCTAGTATATGTGATCTTAATACCATTGATCTACTGTCAATAGTTTTATATCAATAGGGCTGATGTTCTAATCCTAATTGGTTATCCTTGCTATTCTCTCAGCCAGCTTTTTCTAACCGGTTTCTAACCAGATTCCTGGCAAATCATCATTAACAGAGTTCGTACCATGATCGAATTTTTCCACAGAACCCTAAATTTTTGTAATTGCTTTTCTAGCTTTTTAAAATAAGTCTTTTATCTGGTACTCAGTCACTGTATAGAGATTATACAGGTATTTCCTCAGGTACCATCTCTTAACATTTCAGCTCTGATAATATCTCAGCATGTAAGCGTGGAATAAGTCCTTTGTTTTTGAAATCATAGTTCCCTTCAGTGTAAAAGACAATTCTCAGTGTGAATTAGAACTGTTTCATTAATACTCTCTGTATATTCAAGGTTTTATATATTAAAATCCCAATTTAATCTTTGTAAGAAAAATTAGAATCAAGTAATTTCTTTTCTCTCTGGTGTCAGTTCTCAGCGCTCACGAATACACATTTTCATTTTCACTACAGTGATCAGCTAGTGTATTACAACTGTTTTGTTTAATATGAGATTATTGTAGGCCAGCGCGGTGGCTGACGCCTATAATCCCAACACTTTGGGATGCCAAGGCAGGTGGATCACCTGAGGTTAGGAGTTTGGGACCAGCCTGACCAACATGGAGAAACCCCGTCTCTACTAAAAATACAAAATAAACCGGGCGTGGTGGCACGTGCCTGTAATCTCAGCTACTTGGGAGGCTGAGGCAACAGAATCGCTTGAACCCAGGAGACGGAGGTTGCGGTGAGCTGAGATCATGCCATCGCACTTCAGCCTGGGCAACAACAGCAAAACTCTGTCTCAAAAAAAAAAAAAAAAAAGATTATTTTAGAAAAGAGGGAACTAAGCATCTTGAATTGCACACAATTTTAGTTTTTGTATCAGTATACAGGTCTTTAGAAATCTGTGGGGGGAAAAGTCATAATAATTACATACTAGAAAAATAACAAGGTATATTTGTTGTCAGTAAATCTTTTAAAATGTTTTTAAAGTTTTCTTTCCTTTACCAAGTTCCCAACACAATGCCTGTCAATAGGCTAGAATGTAAGAGGGGCTTTTTAAAAATGACATTTAACTTTACTAGTTTAGTGTAAAGTTTTTCGTAGTTTGGGAGTATTGCAGTTACCTGATTTCTTAGCGTACTAATTGCTAACTTTGCTCTAAGACACTCTTCTCTGAGAAGAGGCTGAGTAAAAATAAATTCTCCTGAGGAATAATAACAGTTAAGCTAGTTTTGAGTCCATACATTTGTAGTAAACAATAATAATATTTTCTACTTTTTGGATTGTTGCTTACATCAAATAAACACTGGTTTCCTAATCAACTAGCCTCTTGTTTAAAAGCTGTGTGCATGCATACGTTTATAAAATGAAGACAAAGGAAGGAAGAAAGAAATAACAAAAGACAATCTAATCTTGTTGAACAGATTTTGTATTGTGGGCATGGCTCTAAGTTGGCTTTTTTCTGTGACTTTACAATAATGAAAAGGAAAGAGGAGCCTAAATTTTATATACTTCCAAGCCACAGGTGATATGCTTTAAGGACCTGAGAAGCGCACTTTAAGGACTCAGATATTTTTAAATGTTTACAAGGTTAATTGTTTTTTTTTAAACTGTGCTTCACCATTTGATAGGTTTGGATCTGTGTCCGTACCCAAATCTCATGTTGAAATGTAATCCCCAGGCAGAGACTGGTATTAGGTGATCGGATCATGGAGGCAGAATTCACATAAATGGGTTAGCACCATCCCTCAGTGCTGTTCTCATGATAGTGAGTGAGTTATCATGAGACCTGGTTGTTTTAAAGTGTGTAGCACCTCCCCCCTCACTCTCTTCCTCCTACTCTAACCAAGTGAGGTGTTGGCTCCCTCTGTGCCTTCTGCCCTGATTGTAAGTTCCCTGAGGCCTCCGCAGAAGCTGATGCTACCGTGCTTCTTGTACGCCTGCAGAATTGTGAGCCAGTTAAACCTCTTTTCTTTATAAATTACCCTGTCTCGGGTATTTTTTTTATAGCAATGCAAGAATGGACTAATACACCATTAAAATAAGTAGTCTACTTCTCAGATTAGGAAACAGATGCATAAGCTTCCTGAATACTTACAGCCTGCCCTTGGCCCTAAGGCACTATGAACTTTTTCATACGTATTAGTGATCAAATATTCTAATATGCATCATAGTTCAAATTGCTAAAATCTCTAAAGATATTTAATGACCAACTTACTACCATTCCCTAAGGAATAGCAAAGAGGATCGCAGCCCAGAGTGGTTAGGAGCCAGTAATGAAATTCAACTGTAAGGTAACAAAGCCCAAAGTGAGACTTCAGCAGGAAAAGATCCAGGGTTTCAATACTGTTGATTCGTACTATCAGTTTTCATCTTGTGCCAAATACCAGTTTTCATCTTGTGCCAAATACCAGTTTTCATCTTGTGCCAAAATAGTGTACAAATAATTCTTAGTGCATTTCTCTCTTCCTATAATTGGCTTGCTTGCTTTTCCATAAAGAAACCCCCCCGCCCCCATTTTTTTTAAGGTAACTTAGCTTAGAATAGTTTTGCTTTTCTTCCTTTCTTTATGTTATTAAAATAAGGGTTTCACTATGTTGCTTAGGCTGGCTTGAACAATTCTCCCACCTCAGTGTCCCAGGAAGCTGAGATTACAGGTGTGCGTCACCTTACACCTGGCTAAAACGTTTTTATAAGATTGGACCAATTCCTGTTATACAGATTGAGCATTCAAATTCCAAAATGTAAAACTTTTTGACACCTACATAATGCTCAAAGGAGATGCTCATTGGAGCATTTCGGATTTCAGATTTTTTTATTTGGAATGCTCAACCAGTAAGTATAATACAAATATTCCAAACTCTGAAATTTGAAACAGTTCTGGTCTCAGGCATTTCAGATAAGAGATACTCAATCTGTGCCAAACAAAGTTTTCCAGTGTAAGTTGGCCTTGCTGGTTGGTAAGTATGTATCTGGCTGCTCTCTGTGTAGTACCCCTTGGACTACTTTCTCTCGATTAGTTCTTTCTAGGAACCATTCTAGAAGGAGACCCAAAGTCAGCTCCTTAGCAATCTTTCCAGCAAGAAAAATCTGTGATCTTGGCTAAGTCGTAGGTGAATTCGTGTCTGTGTTTAATCTTACTGTTCCTTGGTTCTCTGTGTCTTTACCATGTACTGTTTGTGGTCAGTAGTCAGGGACCAATTTGAATCTCAATGTGACATTCTTGATTTGGTTTGGAAAGTTTGAACTGGTTGCCTGTTACTCGAAGAGGACATAAACTGTACCTCTCTGTCCTGCTTCTGACACAGTGACGTTTTTTCCACTTAAGTAAAGGTGCCCACCACTTGTGATTGGGAAGCTGTAAAGAGCTAGTTCAGTCTGGCATTAGCCTCTTTCTCATTTCCCATCCTGTAATGGCAAACATCATGTATTAACTAAAAGTTGCACTTTGAAGTATACAGCCTAATGGGAATTCTGAACTTTAGCTTGGTGATCTTTAATGTACTTATCTTAGTTTATTTTGAGCTGCTGTAACAGAATAGCCGAGACTGGGTAATTTATAAAGAACACAGATTTCTTGGTTCTGAAGGTTGAGGGCCCTGCATTTGGGTGATGATCTTCATGCTGCATCATCCCATGGCAGAAGGCAGGAAGTCAAGAGAGAGCTAAACTCACTTTTATAACAAAAGTGGTTTCTTTTTTTTTTCTTTTTGAGATGGAGTCTCACTCTGTCGCCCTGGCTGGAGTGCAGTGGTGCAATCTCGGCTCACTGCAAGCTCCGCCTCCCGGGTTCACGCCATTCTCTTGCTTCAGCCTCCTGAGTTGCTGGGACCACAGACGCCCGCCACCACGTCCAGCTAATTTTTTTGTATTTTTAGTAGAGACAGGGTTTCACTGTGTTAGCCAGGATGGTCTCGATCTCCTGACCTCATAATCAGCCCGCCTTGGCCTCCCAAAGTGCTGGAATTATAGGCATGAGCCACCACACCTGGCCAAAAGTGGTTTCTTATAAAAGTGATCTCAAGATAACTAACCCACTCCTACAATAATGACATTACTTCATTCATTTGGTCAGAGCCCGCATTACCTAATCACCTATTAGACCCCACCACCCCACACTGTTGCTTTAAGGACTGTTTCCAAAACATGAACTTTGAGGGACACATTCACACCACAGCAACTTGAAAGGAAAGGCTCAAGGTTAATTCTTTTTTTTCCTTAACTGCCTTTTAATATCGCTTAGTTTGAACACTTTAAAAATGGCTCTGGTAGTAATACTTTTTTTGAATAGGAGTAGGGATGGGTGAGAGTAAAAGTAGGCTTAATTGGTGATTAGTTTAAATAATAGAATATTTTATAGAAAATCATTGAAACTAGGCTAACAATATCTGGTAAAGACTTGTGATTTAACTAACAACCCATATGTGAGGAGCCAGTTTCCAGACTTTTATCCCTGCCCTAATGATGGTAGCCTCATTTTTTTTTTTCTCCTGCCTAACTTTGTTAGGCTTTCTAATTCTAAAGTCTAGGATGCGTTTAAAATTTAGATCACACATAAATTTTGGTTGTGAAGGTATGTTCTCTGCAGCAGAGGAGTATATATGTTCATAATGATGATCTTGAGTGCTTTTAAGTCAGTGATAAAATAAGGTTCTTTTAAACCAGTGATTTAAAGTTGAAAACAAGCAGTGTGTATAACCCAGAATATCCTATTAATAAGAATATCATAATGACAAATTAAAATGATTTATTAGAATACATAAAAATGACTTTCTGGTTCAGAATCATAGTTCATTTATCCCAGTAGTCTGACAGAGATGAAAAGAAATGTTTTATGAGATATATGAAAACAACTTAAATCTAAATTGAAAGTCTTTACTACTTGGATCAAAATTATTCTCAAAGATAGTTTTCATGTTGACATAACTTATAATAACTGTTACTGGAGAACTGATAAAGAGACATCACCTGTCCAGAAAGGATTATTTGCCTTTATGAAGTATAATAGACACTAAAAGTGTAATTTTTCTTACTGCATGCAAATAATAATGGCCTGTGAAGAAAGAAGACAAAGATAGATTTATCTCCACTCTAGAGGAAGTGAAGTATCACACTCTAGTTGAAAGAAACTAGTCCACCTTATGCTCAGTAAATATTTAGGGAGTTTGTACTTTTAGGTAAGTCTCTTATCTAAACAATATTTGGATATTATTTACCAGGTATTGTACACTTTCCACGCAGTTTTTAATTTTATTCTTAATACAACTATATGAAGTAGGTTCTGTGTTACCCCAGTTTGATGAATAAGGAAAGTGAGTAGAGAGTCTGGGTAACTATTCCAAAAATCACAAAGGTTAGAGACCCAGGGTCTCTGATTCCAAAGCATCCAGGTGCCTAAATTTCTTCTTCCAAAGAAAATGACATGGACTCTTAGGAATTTAGTAGCTATTAAGTAACTTGTAGGCAAGATTGGAAATGAATTACACAAATGTGAATATTCAAGCAAGGACTAAAGTTTGGGTCCTAAGACATGCTTAATTTTTAAATAATTTCTACTCACGATATTTAATGAATACACATTCTGTGGAATAGCCAAAAATACTGATTTCTGATGACCTAAGAGAGTGGAGTGATGCAATTTCCATGGAGATTGTAATGTAAACAAACACTATGCCAACATAATACAGTTTTGAGAAATTTTTATTGAATCGATGTTAATCAGAGAGATGGGAGGAACTAGGAAGAAAAAGGACACACACGAGACAGTCTTGTTGCTGGTCCTTACCCAGAAGAACCATGCAGATGTCAGCTGGTAATGAAACAGTGATTCTAACACTGCTCTCTGTCCTTCCACAATCCAAGTAAGGCAGACTGACATATTTATCCTGATTAGCCTTTCTCTCAAGAGAGAGAATAGGATTATGAGTGAGTGGAAGCAGACAGTGTGAGCACGAGTGAAGATTTCGGCACCAATCCTGAAATTGCATAGCAGCTCCCTTTTGCTTTTCAGCCTCAATAGCTGATGCTGGGACAACCTGAGAGAGAGAAAAGAAAGTGTTCATTAATGTTGAGCTGCCTAGTTTCTGAATTTTAGAAGATAATGATTATTAAACTTCTATGTCAATAGTACATTTTAGAAATATTGTTCCTCTGTTGACAGTTCAAAATTAAAACTTAAGAAAATTTTTTCAATGTTTATTACCAAATATAAATTAAAAACAAAATAATTGTATTTGTATAGCACTTTAGAGGTTGGAAGGTGATTTTGCTGTTACCTTTAATCACCATATTATGGGAAATGAGCATTAAATGTGAATTTTAAATAAGGCAAGGCATGAAAAATATATGAGTGATGGAAATCAAAGTAGCTAAGTAAAGTTGCAGAGTTATCAAAATGTTAACCACAGTTCTGGTTGGAGTGAATTTAAATTATTCTAATTCAATTTGTCATACCATCTGTTAGGAATTTGATAAGGAGAATAAACCCATTAAACTGAGCTTTGGATTTATCGTTTTAACAAGGGGACAGTGTCTGTTCTTTACAAATAATTTTAAATTAATGTTGTTATCTATTTCTGGTAGCTCTTTGCTGTTACTGACTGAGTTGTACAACAGTAAAGCAAAACAATGATTTGTGTGTACCTGTAAATCTAAATCTCAAAATGAAAGCTCTATGGTTGATTTCACCATAATTTTAAACATATTCCTTCAATAAATACTAATCGAGCAATTACTGAGTGTCAGAAATTTTCTAGTAGCTAGAGATAATGGAGTTAGCAAAAATAAATAAATCCCCACCATCATGAGGCTTGCATGAGAGGAGGAAAAAGACAACAGAATAAGTAAATTATATAGCATATTGGAATTAATACAGGATTATTTGCCACTATGAAGCATAATAGACACCAAAAGCACCTTCCAGTTTCTGAAGTGCTATACAAATATACTTAATGACATTTTTAATATCTGTCCTAAACTTATGATTACTGATGGAATAATATCTACCATGAACTTAATGATAATTGCTGGTCTGTTTTGAAAATTAGAGCCCATACATTGAGGAAATCTGGTTGTGTTATATGGGAGGAGTGTTTCAAGATTAACATGAAATACTCCTTCATTCATACTTTTATACTGATGTCTTCAAATATTAAAGAGGATCTTCAGTATCTGTAAGTATTTTGAACAGTAGAAAATACTTCAAAGTTTTTATATTACTATTTGCTCTGAGGGCATTTCTGTTACTTATTATCCTTCATAATTTTGACCATGTTAATTTGGCTGAACAAATTATTTTCCATTTATCGTGATAAATCAACATTTTCATTATTGTATCAGTCCATTCTCACGCTGCTATAAAGAACTACCTGAGACTGGGTAGTTTATGAAGAAAGAGGTTTAATTTTCTCACAGCTCTGCAGGCTGTGCAGGAGCATGGCTGAGGAGGCCACAGAAAACTTAACAATTATACCAGAAGGTGAAGGAATGTCTTAATGGGCAAAGAAGGAGGAAGAGAGAGAGAAGAAGGTGCTACATAGTTTTAAACAACCAGATCTTGTAAGAACTCACTATCATGAGAACTACAAGGGGCACATCTGCCCCCGTGATCTAATCACATCCCACCAAGCCCCTCTTCCAATATCGGGGATTACAGTTTAACCTGAAATTTGGGTGGGGACACAAATCCAAACCATATCATTCTGTCCCCGGCCCCTCCCAAATCTCATGTCCTTCTCACATTGCAAAATACAATCATCCCTTATCAACAGTCCCTCATAGACTTATCTCATTTTAGCATTAACTCAAAAGTCCATAGTCCAAAGTCTCATCTGAGACAAGGCAAGTCCGTTTTGAGCCTCTAAAAAACAAGTTAGTTACTTCCAAGATACAGTGAGGTACATCACAGTCTGGGGTTGAGTGCCTGCAGGTTTTCCAGGCACACAGTGAAAGCTGTCAGTGAATCTAGCATTCTGGAGTCTGGAGTATGGTGACCCTCTTCCTATGGCTCCACTAGGCAGTGCCGCAGTGGGGACTCTCTGGGGGCAGTCAAACCCCACATTTCCCATCTGCACTGCCCTAGTAGAAGTTCTCCATGAGGGCTCTACCCGTGCAGCAGATTTCTGCCTGGACATCCAGGCATTTCCATACATCCTCTGAAATCTAGGTAGAGGCTCCCAAGCTTCAACTCTTGCCCTCTGCACACTTGCAAAGTTAACACCACGTGGAAGCCATGGCTTACAGCTTACACTCTCTGGAGCAGAGGCCTGAGACATATCTGGGGCCTTTTAGCAATGGCTGGAGCTGAAGTGGCTGGGACATGAGCAGTGTCCCAAGGTTGTGCCAGGGCAGCAGGGCCCTGGGCCCAGGCCATGAAACCATTCTTTCCTCCTAGGCCTTTGGGCCTGTAATGGGAAGGGATGCAACAAAGGTCTCTGAAATGCCTTCAAGGTGTTTTCCTCATTGTCTTGGCTATTCAGCTCCTCTTTACTTATTCAGATTTCTGCAGCTGGCTTGAATTTCTCTCCAGAAAATGGGCTTTTCTTTTCTACCACATGGTCAGGCTGCAAATTTTCCAAACTTTTAAACTCTATTTCCCTTTTAAATATAAGTTCCAGTTTCAGATCATCTCTTTTTTCACATATATGCCTGTATAGTGTTATAAGCAGCCAGGCCACATCTTGAACACTTTACTACTTAGATATTTCTTCCACCAGATAGCCTAAATCATCACTCTCAAGTTCAAAGTTCCACAGGTCCCTAGACCAGGGGTACAGTGCCACCAGTCTCTTTGGTAAAGCGTAGCAAGAGTGACCTTTACTGCAATAGATTTATCATCTCCATCTGAGACCGCCTACTCTCGGACTTCATTGTCCATATCAGTGTCAGCATTTTGGGCACAACAATTTAACAAGTGTCTAGGAAGTTCCGAACTTTCCCTTACCTCCCTATCTTCTTCTGAGCTCTCCAAACTGTTCCAGCCTCTGCACATTATCCAGTTTCAAAGTCGCTTCCACATTTTCAGGTATCTTTACAGCAGTGCCCCATTCCTAGTACCGATTTTCTGTATTGGTTCTTGCATTGCTTTAAAGAACTACCTGAGACTGGATCACGGTTCCACAGGCTGTACAGGAAGCATAGCTGGGGAGGCCTTAGAAAACTTCCAATCTTGACAGAAGGTGAAGGGGAAGCAGGCACATCTTACATGGCTGGAGAAGAAGGAAGAGAGAAGGGGGAGGTATTACACACTTTTGAACAACCAGATTACATGAGATTCACTATCATGAGAACAGCAAGGGGGAAGTTTGCTCCCATGATCCAGTCACCTCCTACCAGCACCCTCCTTCAACACTGCGCATTACAATTTGACGTGATATTTGGGTAGGAACACAAATCGAAACTGTATCAATTTTATTTCTACTACACAGTAGAATAAATACAGTATAGATAAAATATAATTCCTACATATTAGGAAGTTCTCCAGAAAAGTCAGTTTTAGATTACCGGGTTATGTATTAACAAAATGTATTGGATAAATATCAGTCATAGATATTCTGGGAAATCGCAATTCTCAATTGAGAGTGAATATGGAACAATTTAATTTCTTTCACACTTCTTACATCTTCTGTCTTTTCTTCCACTCTTTTTTTTTTTTTTTTTTTTTTTTTTTTTTTTTTTTTTTTTTTGAGATGGAGCCTCGCTCTCTTGCCCAGACTGGAGTGCAGTGGCAGGACCTTGGCTCACTGCAACCCCTACCTCCCAGGTTCAAGTGATTCTCCTGCCTCAGCCTCCCGAGTAGCTGGGATTACAGGTTCCTGCCACCGTGCCCACTAATTTTTGTATTTTTAGTAGAGATGGGGTTTCACTATGTTGGCCAGGCTGATCTCAAACTCCAGACCTCAGGGTGATCCACCTGCCTTGGCCTCCCAAAGTGTTGGGATTACAGACGTGAGCCACTGTGCCCAGCCTCCCACTCTTAATGCATCTATTTGCCCTCTCCTCTGTTTTACTAACTCATAAGCTTGGCAACCTACAGTTGTTTTCTATGTACCTGGCAGATTGGCCAAAAGAATGGTTAGCTAGCATATCAGAAGTGTTCATGTCTCCCATTTTAAAAGAAAAAGTCAAGGGAAAAAAACCTTTTCCCTTTTTTCCTTAGGCTATAATTCTTTAAAGAGCAGTTCATTTAGGGTCTCTTATTTCTCCTCCCAGCTTTTCTTCAGTGCTCTCTACTTTGCCACCGTCTTGCTCTCACCAGCGATCACCTAGCTATCTAGGAAATAAAACAGGTTCGTGTTATTGGAGTTTTCAAACTCTGACATTTACCTGTTTGTTGAAATACTCAACTCCCTCAATCCTGGCCTCTTATTTTAGTTGCTTTTATTACCACGGCTTCAACTATACCTCTGTAAGCTGGTAAAGTTAAGCTGGAACTCTACAAACTTATATTGTGAAGCCAAATCTTTATTCTGAGCACCAGACTCATATATCCTACCTGCTAGGCCTCTCCATGTAGATATTCTTCAGGTGTCGAGCCGAAGTTTCTTGAGCTAAAGTAATCTCCTTCCATATACACATGCATTTTATGTATTTCCTTTATCATTGATTCACATGGAACCTCAGGCCCATCCTCCCAGAGATTCTGATTCACTAGCGGTCCAGGGTTGAGACTAGGAATTTGAATTTTAACAAGAATTCCAGCTGACTCTTAACGCTGGTGATCGAAGGACCAGGTTCTTCAGGAAGAGTTCTGTACCAGGCAGAGTTCTGCAGGTGCAATGATGACTTCCGGCTCATATCTAGCCTGAGGTCTGCTTTTCAAGCTGTGTGCCCTGTCAGGGATGGTTTTCCAGTTTGCAAAGGCAAATTGCTGGGCTAGCAACAGTTCTGTCAACCCTCAGCACTTCTCTCCTACCCACCACCTCCATGTAGTCTGTCTCTGAATCCTATTGATTCTCTCCAGTCTGTTCCCTTCTTGTCCTTCTCTCTGCCACACTTTAATCCAAGCCATTATTTCTTACCTGTATTACCTCACAGACCACTTAATTGGTTTCATAGGCTTGATCCTCTCCCCCATCCCTACTCCACACTTCCAACACTTCTCATTCAGTACCACCATAAAGATTTTTAAAGTACAAATTTGATCATGCCATTTCATGTACATGAAACTCTTAAATCATTTTCTACCATTTTCTGCAGATTATTAACTCCCTAACATGGCATGTAATTCTTCTCATGACCAGGAACCTGCTTAACTGACCACCTTCATCTTTCATTACCCTCCAGAGGCACTTTACAGCTAGTCATGCTCTCATTCCTTCAGTCTCTCCCTTTCTTTCTGTCTCACTTCTAAGCCTTTGCTTATCTAGTGCCCTCTGTCTTAAACGTCATTTACTTTTCTTCCTCCTTGTTTGCAGCTGCCTATCTTTTGGAGTACCTGTATTAAATGAGAGGTGATAATAAATAACATCATTGCCTGTGTCACAGGGATGCTGCAAGGATGAGAAAAAATGATGAATATAGAAACCCTGTATAAATACAGGTAAACATAGTATGTGATGCAAATGTTACTGTTAATTTAAATAGAAATTTAGAAGAGTTTTGTTTTCATCTTATCTGAAAAGATGAAATGCCATATTGAGGGTATTGCTGTGATTGGTTTGTATGCTGAACAGCTTCTTCATTAACAGAATAATTGAGTGTTCTGTATACATTGAAGAGGTTTAAATTTCTCCTCAGTTAACCTTTCAGTGATGTGATTTTCAGTAGATTTTTCTGCCCTAGCTTTCCTTATTTCCTCATATGGTAGGTGCCCGGCAAATCTGTTCAATTCAATGGTATGCATTTTTTTCAGTTATCAACATATTTCCTCCACTCCCTTTGTAGTCTTTGGCTCTCCAGCAAGGGTTGCCAGCTCGAACGACTGTGGTTGTGATTTCACTTTTATAGGGAGGAGGGCTGCTTTCATTTGAGTATTACTTTCTTTGCTAGACACATTATTAAGAGGATTCTTACAAACGAAAAAAAAGATTCAGAATTTTAGGATGTTTTAGGAATGCATATCTTTTACCATTTTAGTGTCTTAATCTTTTTGTTTAACTTAGTTCGTTGGAACATACCATACGATACCAAGAGCACTGTGTTCTTTCTCAAACTAAAAGCATTTCTTCACAGGCATTTTTTCAGTCTCTTAAGTTTTCACTCCTTAAAAGGATAAAAAAAATTTTTTTCTTAAAGTTTTCTTGTTTTATTAAAAGCAAACTATGCCTAATATAAGAAAACCAAATACAGAAAGCAAAAAGATTATTAATATTCATAATTCTACCTATTACTCACACTCTTAATTGGTGTGTTCTAAGTTTTCTGCAATGCAGCATGTGGGGAGGGGGTAGAAATGTTTTTAAAACATTTTTGTGTTTAAATATTTGTTTATAAAAAATGAAATGAGGCTGTATACACCATTTAATAACCAGGTCTTTCATTTAATAAGAACATCTTTTTTCTATTAGCAGGTAAAGTTTTTACCACATCATTTTTTTGTATCCCATTGTACCATAATTTGCTTAACCAGTTTTCTTTCACGAATATTTAGCTTGTGTTCAATTTCCAGTACTAAAATCTTTTTATATATTCATCTTTTTTGCTGGTGATTAAATTCCCATTGCATGTAGCTTAAATTCTCAAACGTAGACTACAGGTCAAATGTATGTCCCAGTTTGCAATTCTATCATTTGTTTGAATGTCTTCTGTTTACTAGTGAATTGATGCCATGAAATCTATTATGTTAAAAACTATGTTACATTATGGAAGAAACTGTATTGTACCTTAGTTCTCCAACCCCTTTGTTTAGATCACAGTTTTTTTGGGTTTGGTTTTGTTTTGTTTTGTTTTGTTTTTTTTACTCTAGAATTGCTATGATGCACTTAGGACAAATGATCCCAGTGTTTAAGGACATTAACTTGAGATAGAATTCAGGCTTATAGGTATAAGTCAGTATGTTTAGTACCCAACAACAGCTTCCTATCCTTGTCTCTCTGTATGGTAGCATCATCAAAAGAAACGATTGACCAGGAACAGTAACTCATGCTTGTAATCCCAGCACTTCGGGAGGCCAAGGTGGGAGGGTCGCTTGAGCTCAGGAGTTCAAGACCAGCTTGGACAACATAGCAAAACCCTATCTCTACTATATATATGAAAAAACTTTACAGACAGGGTGGCACATACTTGTGTAGTTCGGGTACTCAGGAGGCTGAGGTGGAAGGATTGCTTGAGCCCTTGAGCTCTTGAGCCCAGGAGATTGAGGCTACAGTAAGCTGTGATCGTGCCACTGCACTCCAGCCTGGGCAACAGAGCAAGACTCTGTCTCAAAAAAAAAAAAAAAAATGAAAGAAAAAAAGAAATGCTTGTAGGTATGTGATTAAAATATAGATTGACTAAAACATATATTGTCATAATACTACATATTTTTAGTTCACGTTGGTCTGAACTGTAATTTTTTATTTCTATTTCAGCATTTTGCAATATGATTAATCAATTACTGCATTTTCTATTTTTAGCTTTAGTCTTCTTATCAAATGGTTGGTGAGTTGTAGTGATCGTTTCTCAACTCAGCCTTAATTTTTACCATTTACTACCTTCAGTAGTAATTGAATTATAAATGCCTCAAATTCACTAGCTAGTATATTTCCATTAGATGCTGTTATAAATCATTTATTTAAGGAATAATTAGCTAGAATTTCAGAAACAGTGATTCAAATATATGCAAAGAAGTTGAGTTGCAAAACTTATGTTTGATAAATAGTTACCGATGAGCTTTTCATTTTACCTTTCTTGTTGTAAGAAAATAGATCACTTTCTCAGAACTTAAGTTGAGCAGGTGGCAGTTCAAGAGATGAAGGGCAAAGAGACAGTTATCACATTTCTTGCTTTCAAACCCTAAATTTGCTTTTTCATAGTAATGTGCCCTCATTCATCTGGTTATTATTATGAAGGCATTTTTAAGGCTATCTTTTGTTTAAGTAACATCTTTTTAACTTTGTCTATCATTAGGAAACTTCATTGTGTTTTTGTTTTGCTGTAAGTTAGTGTCTCCATATGCCCCATGTAAGTGGATATTTAAAACTAGTAATTCAATTATGGTTAATTTGAATAGCTTTTTAGGTGTCTTACGACAACTTCTTGCACAAAAATTTTTTTAGAATAAATGTCAGTACATTCACTTAAATCCTTTAGGGGAATAGGGAACATGTAGAGGGTTACTTGGGTCCATTGGATTATTGGCTTAAAACTTTTTGTAACATGATGTTAATTAAACCTTATAGCCCAAATTTCATTTATTTTACCAGAAAAACAAATTTACTTTTCTATATCGTGCTGTGAGTGTAATATCCCATATTAATTTATCAGTACACTGACTGGGCGTGGTGGCTCAAGCCTGTAATCCCAGCACTTTGGGAGACCGAGGTGGGTGGATCACCTGAGGTCAGAAGTTCGAGACTAGCCTGGCCAACATGGTGAAACACTGTTTACTAAAAATACAAAAATTACCCAGGTGTGGTAGTAGGTGCCTGTAATCCCAGCTACCCGGGAGGCTGAAACAGGAGAATTGCTTGAACCTGGGAGGCAGAGGTTGCAGTGAGCCGAGATCGCGCCATTGCCTGGGTGACAAGAACAAAACTCCATATAAAAATATATATATATATATATATCTCAGTATGGTTTTAAAAGAAATGATGATAGCTTCTATCCATGTTCTCTTTCCAAGTACTGTTTTGTTTAGTTACCTGTGGACAAGCTGCCTTGTCCAATTCAGTAGCCTAGCCACATTGAATTCATTTAAATTAAAATTAAAACTTGAGTTCTTCAGTCAGACTATCTACATTTCAGATGCTAAAGTATCCTGTAGCCACAAATGGCTACTTATTGCATAGCTCAGTGATACAATGTGTCCATCACCACAGAAAGTTCTGTTGGGCATTGCTGTTAAAAAAACAAGTAGCTACATTAAGGAGTAGAATTGAGTTTGGATTAGTTTTGTGCCTTTTTAGTAATAAACAGTTGTTATGTAGGTGTGTTTCCCCAACTTTCCAACTGTTGGAATGAAAAAGTAGAATTCACTGAGAGAGTTTTATTTTGACATGTCATTTACAATGTATACATCTATCGATCAAAGATCTCAGTTCTGCTCTGGCCTCCTTGGTTGAGGGTGAGGTTTATCATTGTCTCTCTGAACTCTTAGCTCATTGAAATTTTCCCTTAGAATTCATTTATTAGATTAAGCTGCGTTGATTAACTGCCTTAATCCTTAGCACACACAGGAACTTTTAAATGGCATGCACATCTCTAAGCTCAAATCTGCCATCTGAAGACCACCTGTTGATAAATCTTTCTTTAGGGCAGTGATTCTCCAAATGTGGGAAAGCAAGTTTCTGAACCCATCTGTATATTGGCTTCATGTGGTTGCCAGTATTCCATCTGCTAAGCAGTTACCTTTTATTTGTAAACGGTATGTTGGGTACTTGAATATGGCAGACTCTATTTAGTCATTTAAGTGGCTCCTGAGTTAGCTAAAGGTATGAGGGCAAGGAAATGAGGTACTCTTTATCACAGTACTTTCTAAGGCACCTAGGACAACTGATAAAAAATTCCAAGAGGCAGAAGCCTGTCCTTTTGTGGGAAGTAGATACTCCAGGTATTCATCCTTCCCTTCCCACTTTCAGTCTAATCCTCTACCTTGGTCACATGACAGAATAGACAAACTGAGCATCCTCCCACTGAGTGGCAGTGCTTGGCAATAGATATAATGGTAATAACTCTTCTTGAATTATGGCTTGGCTACTGCCTGCCCATCAAATGCATAGTAGTCTAATCGAATTAAGCGCAAAACCATCACTGGGGCAAGTAGTATTTACACTGCAGCAATCCAGCCCAGTCTCAGTACAGTACAGGTGACCTGACATGGATTTGGAGCCTGCAGAGTCACAGGTACATGTGCTTTCATTAAGGAAATAATAAGAACTATTTGGAATTAAAGAGTACATACCCAGTTCAGCAGCCAGATCCTGCTAGATCCTCTCATTTTGTTTTTATTTTTTCTCTTTAAAATATTTGTGGGCTAAACAAAACTTACTTGCAGTGTGGATCCAGCTTTCAGTCCATGGGAGTACCACTTCTACCCACAGGGCTTTTCCTTTATTTTTATCAGGAATGGTTGTCTGCGCCTCAAAAACAAGTAACATTTTAATCCATTGTCTTTCCTAATAAGATGGAATTTGGCTGCCCTCCCATTTTTACAGTGAACCCTTGCTTAAAGAAGCACAAGATTACTGTTACTTAATATGGACAACACATGCATATTCAAGTACCTATACTCCCTTTCTTAGCATCCAAGATAAGATCATCACAAAAAGAAAAACACCTTTGATCTTAGAAAATTATTTAGGCTGGGCAAAATGTGAGCCTCCATAAAAAACTTTTTTTTCTTTTTTTCATGAGACAGGGTCTCACTGTGTTGCCCAGGCTAGATAGAGTATAGCGGCACAATCACGGTTCACCGCAACCTCCACCTCTCTGGCCCGAATGATCCTCCTACCTCAACCTCCCAAGTAGCTGGGACTATAGGTGCATGCACCATGCTGGGCTAATTTTTGTATTTTTTTCTAGAGACCAGGTTTCACCATGTTGCCTAGACAGCTCTCGAACTCCTGGTGTCAAGCAGTCCACCTGGTTTGGCCTCCTAAAGTGCTGGGATTATAGGCGTGAACCACCACACCTAGCCAAAAAATATTTTGAAGCCATACTGCATGTATTGTTGCACAAATAAGTTTATCATGTTTTAAGGCAATGTGCTTAAAATTTTTTCACAGCATGTTAACAACCAGAAACTTAAATTAATGTTTTTGCCTTATTTCAACATTAAGAAAGAAGACATAAACCCACCCTTTAGCAAACCTACACTCCCAGTTCCCTAATTCTGCTCTAAGTTTGAGATAAACGTTGGCGTGCTTGCTTTCTTAGTGCTTTCCAATCTCCTACGGATGTGATACTGCATATTACAACTTCACATCCACTGATGGTTGTATTCTATTTGCTCGCCTTCTGGAGCACCAGACTATGCTAAGCCAGTCCTTTGGTTGGGAAATGGAATATGTAATCAAATTGCAAATGTAGTCTAATTGACCACAAAAACTGTAAGGGAGTCCGATGACATGATTCAAGAATGTGTGAAGTATAAAGACATTCAGCATCAGTGTAGACAGCTGAGAGAAAGTGCTATTTGACAGGACCAGCTGGTGAATCATCAGGAAAAGATTGCCTTGCTTACTCATTACTACCAAGTCATAAATCAGGTCTTCTTCAAGAGGGTAGGGGTAAAAAGCAGAGGATCATGGGACATGTGGTAGAACTTTAAGCATTTTGGTATTTGTGGTTATTTTTTTAGTGCCATTTGGAGTATTACCTTTGTTAGGAAAAAAAATTGTTCCTACAATCGGTGAATTAAATAAAATCATTTAATCATTCTTTTAAAAGCGTAATAGTGGACCAAGCACGGTGCCTCATGCCACTGTGATGCCAGGATTACACACCACATGTAATCCCAGCACTTTGCTAGGCTGAGGCAGGTGGATCACCTGAGGTCAGGAGTTTGAGACCAGCCTGGCTAACATGGTGAAACTCCATCTCTACTAAAAACACAAAAATTAACTGGGTGGTCCCAGCTACTTGGGGGGCTGGGGCATGATAATTGCTTGAACTCAGGAGGCAGAGGTTGCAGTGAGCTGAGATTGTACCACTGCACTCCAGCCTGGGTGACAAAGCGAGATTCCGTCTCAAAAAAACAACAAAATAAGAGTAATGGTGGTAACTAGAGCTAAACATCTGAACATTTGAGTAGTCTTTGCACTTTTAGGATGGATTTAACCAAGTTTTCTTAAAGCAAATTTATTTTAAAGAGGAACTTAAAGGTTAGAGGTGGGGATAGCATGCTAGATGGGTTAGAGGTAGGGTTTTCAAAGTATAAAATAATAGTATAAAAACTCAGATAAAATGGGAAAAGATAAAAGGAAAATAAAATTATTGAATAGAAATAGCCTCTAACCAGAAGAAACCCATAATTTTTTTTTTTTTTTTATACTTTTAAGTTCTGGGATACGTGTGCAGAGCATGCAAGTTTGTTACATAGGTATACACATGTCATGGTGTTTTGCTGCACCCATTAACCTGACACCTACATTAGGTATTTCTCCTAATGCTATCCTACCCCTAGCACCCCACACCCCGACAGGCCCCGGTGTGTGATGTTCTCTTCGATGTGTCCATGTGTTCTCATTGTTCAACTCCCAGTATGAGTAAGAACATGCAGTGTTTTGTTTTCTGTTCCTGTGTTAAACATGAACTCATCCTTTTTTATGGCTGCATAGTATTCCACGGTGTATATTTGCCACATTTTCTTTATCCAGTCTATCATTCATGGTCATTTGGGTTGATTCCATGTCTTTGCTATTGTGAATAGTGCTGCGATAAACATACGTGTGCGTGTGTCTTTATAGCAGAATGATTTGTAATCCTTTGGGTGTATACCCAGTAATGAGATTGCTGGGTCAAATGGTATTTCTGGTTCTAGATCCTTGAGGAATCACCACACTGTCTTCCACAGTTAGTCCACAGTGGTTGGACTAATTTACACTCCCACCAACAGTATAAAAGCATTCCTATTTCTCCACATCCTCTCCAGCATCCGTTGAGAAATCCATACTTTAAAAAAAATAAATAAATAAGATTAAAACTTTGGTTGCCAATTAAGGTCTTAGTTCTCTCATAATGACTTTATGATTTAAAAAAAGTGACATGGATATCTCTGAAGTGTCTTAAAGATGTTTTTATTATAGGAAGTCAATTACGTTGGCCTTCAAAATTTTTATTAACAAGCAAATTGAAGTACAATCTTGGTTGAACTGGCTTGGAAATTCTTATAACTCAGCTCCTCAAAAGTATCAGCTGATTGTGTTGCATTTAGATTCATTCCCTTTCAAAAGCTGCTTAGGAAACGAATTAGTGCTTAGAGCTGTTTACGCTTGTAAATGCAGTTAAAATTGAAAAGTCAATTGGGAAACTAACTGGGATCTCTTGATAATAGCAATGGTTGTTTCTGCTATAATAACTTGAACTGATGAGGTAGAAAAAACAAATCACGTCAAGAGTTTATAAAACGATATATATGTTACTGATGCAAATTAAGTGAGCTACTCACATTATTTTCTAAATTAAAAAGTAATTTTTTTCAAGTATATGAAGTAGTCAGTGTATTATAGAAGTTTTTGTTTCCTCTGCTACTGCTGCACAGGATATTTTAAAATATGTTTATAAAACAAATGTTTCGAATTGAACTTTAAAACTCAGTCTTTAACTCAGTTTTTAAATTTCAGTATGACTGATGTAACTGAATAAATTAGGTACATATCTAGATGAATGAATAAATTAGAGGTACATATCTAGATGAATGAGCTACAGTTAACATAAAACCGTCTTCTTGTATATTTTCTGTGTGTAAATTTCTATTTAAAAAATACATAATTGAGTAGAAATTCATGATTTTCTTTGGAAGATTGAATGATGCCACAGGAATGCCATTTCTGTATCAGTGCCACTGATAGGTTCTTTAGACTAATAGCCCATTAGGCTAAATATAGGAGTCGCTTCACTGAAAGATGCCTTTAATTACCCGCTGAGCAGCCTGGCAGAACTGCAAATTCTGGTTCCCTTGCTAGGAGGGACCTTGACTGATAATTGGTTTGTTTTTGGTGTTTTAAAATATATTTTTAATTTTCTTTTATGCATTTAACTACTTTTGAGTACCCACTATGTGCCAGGCATTTTGACACTGAGAATATATGAGTAAGAGATAAGGTCTGTATTTTTCACAGAACCTACATTTTGTCAGGAGATACAGGCCAGGAAAGAGGCAATTGTAAAATCTAGTGTGATAAACTAACCCAGATGTCTGGGTTAGACAAGGCTTCTTAGGGGAAATGAGAAACTAGACAGGAGATGATGATGATCATGACCCACATTTGTAGTGGGAGTGGTGCTGGAGTGAAGCAGAAGGATTTCAGATGTTGTAGGTGCTAGATTTTATGTGGGGGGTGGGGGAATCTGGTAAGACAGCAAAACCTATGGGATTGTGGGGAGTGAAGAGCTTTCAAGGAGGACACCCAGGTTTCTTCCTTGAGCAGTTGGTAATGCCAGACTCAGTAAGAGGATTGGCTTTGGAGTTGCATGGTGAGAGAGGAGTTAATGTTCAGTATGGTGAGTTCAAGGAGCCAATAGGTACATCTAAGCAGAAATTATGTTACATGAATCATTAAGAAGAAACAGTAGATAAAAAAAAAAACTTTAAAAGTCCATATTATTCTTCAAATAGATATCTATTATAATGACCTGTTGTTGAAGCTCTAGAGTACATTAGAAAATTAGTTATTTAATGTAATTACTTTTCATCTTGTTTTGGAGTTTCTGTATAAATACTAAAAACCCCACAAAATTTAACAATAAATATTACTTTCCATAGCCTAGTTCACAACTTTTTTTATATGCTAAAGAATTTCATTTCATATAAACTGGAGGAGAAACTTACAAATTACTGTATTTACATTCAGCTAAATCATTGCTACATAGAGCTGAGGCAGTGCACTGAGAATGAGACTATTTACTGTTCTGAGGGATTAGCTAACCATCTGTTGGCAACAAGACCTAAAATAGTTTGCAGAGAGTAGGGGAGCTCTTTAATAAATGTTCCAGTTACTAATAGGCAAGCTTCAGGTTCTCTGTGCATACCAGTGTTTCCCAGAAAGCTAAGCATTGGAATCAGAAAGCAGAGTGGAACCATTTTTCCTTTGGTGCATAACTTGTGATAACTACTGTTTTTGTCTTACTATGCATAATAATACAACTTTTAATAAAGCAGGGCTTGTGAACTTCTTTTTTATGTCAGTTTACCCATTTTTGAAGATGTATACTTTATTATTAAATAAAGCTTTGAGATTTATAATTTTATGTGTTCTAATGTTGCTGGAAATTTGACCTAATCAGATAATAACTGGTAGAAATGTATACATGAGATCACAATTGCAGTACAAGGAGCAACGTGATAAATAAAATGTGTATTAAATTCTATTTAAGTTTCTAGCAATTTCTGAGCTCATTGGAAGAAACAAGGCTCAGATGTTTGAGTTTACCTCATGAGAGCCGTTGTTTACATGTGCTTATAATACGAATGTGTTTTAGAGGCGTGTTCTCACAGCTTACAGTAACTGTTGAGGGAACTGATAACCAATTTAACACTTAGTTTTGACAGTCTCATCAGGTCCCACCATTGGCTGATATTATATTTTTTTTAAACATTAATATTCACAAGTATGTTAATACTTGATTTCATACCATTAAAGTGCAAATGCTTCATTATCTTTCTTTTAGCCAGACTTTGGAGTTCAAATAATAAAACCACTGTGAGTTCAATTTTCAAAGCAAAGGATGAATTACAAAATATATTTTTTTCTGATGAATCAGCTAAAACTTTTTTTAAAACTAGCTCCTGGCCGGGCGCGGTGGCTCAAGCCTGTAATCCCAGCACTTTGGGAGGCCGAGGCGGGCGGATCACAAGGTCAGGAGATCGAGACCATCCTGGCTAACACCGTGAAACCCCGTCTCTACTAAAAAATACAAAAAACTAGCCGGGCGAGGTGGCAGGCGCCTGTAGTCCCAGCTACTCGGGGAGGCTGAGGCAGGAGAATGGCGTGAACCCGGGAGGCGGAGCTTGCAGTGAGCTGAGATCTGGCCAGTGCACTCCAGCTTGGGTGACAGAGCGAGACTCCCTCTCAAAAAAAAAAAAGAAAAAAAAAAAGAAATCAGACATGAACGGCCGGGCGCGGTGGCTCACGCCTTTAATCCC
>NW_016811409.1:36020-39220 GCF_001698545.2 Rhinopithecus bieti | reverse complement strand
AAAAAAAAAAAAAAAAAAAAACTAGCTCCTGATTGGCTCTCCGCTTACTCCATTTAAAAAGCTAAGCAGATTTAAACTGGTTAGTTCTGGCAGACATAAATTTTCAGGTCCGCATTCCTGATTCACCTTCATTATAAAAGTCGCGCTGTTTGACTTTAATAATAGGCTTGAACTTATAAACATGTGTGAATATATTCTATATTTTGAAATGCATTAGATATTTGAAAATGTATTTTATATTTTTAAAAAACAATTGAGGTAGTATACTTACACTCTAAAGTTGGGAGATATAAAAAGTAATATTTCTGTTATTTATGGTATATATTGAATATTTGTGAGTTGAAGAATTACTGGCTATTGGATCTTGGCAGATTGAATTTATTGCTGTATGAAAAATGATTGTGTATAATGCATTTCTTCTAGAAAATAATCTTGATAAGGTTTTAGTAACTATAAAATGGAAATTTGAAAATGTTAGATGCTTTGATTTTCTTAAAAAATAAATCTGAATAGTTTATTGACTTTTGACTTTTATTAATTTGTATTTTCTGGTTCTGGTTTATTTTTCTTCAATAAACATAGCACAATTTAAGAACATGATTTACTGTGTTTTGCGGGGGAGACTTGTTGAGCATTTCTGTTATTGAACCTCATAATATTATAGATGCTTTCGCAAGTGTGTACTTCAGAAGGTTTAATGAAGAAAGCACTATAATGTAAAGGCCAAGAATCTGTAAAGGTAAATTGCTGGGTTCAGTAGTATTTTTTTATATTGTGCAGTAACATCTCTGGACTAAGATTAAAATTGAATAATTAAGTTTTTAGGTTTTGCTATCCATAAGAATTTGATATTATTGAATATTGAATTAAATTTAAGCAGAAATTATTAGGCCACATTGTATGTTAATACTAATGTTCTTTAGCATTTTCCCTCTAATTCGCAGACTATCAAGGACTCTGTGATTTTACTAAGGTTTGTATATCCTTAAAGTGACTTATAGAAAACAAAATTTCTCAAGTCTTTTGTTTCTCTTTTTTTTCCATAGGGGTACCAAAGTCTGATCTCTTGCACACCAAATCATTAAGGGGCCATAAAGACTGCTTTGAAAAATATCATTTAATTGCAAACCAGGGTTGTCCTCGATCTAAGCTTTCAAAAAGTACTTACGAAGAAGTTAAAACCATTTTGAGTAAGAAGATAAACTGGATTGTACAGTATGCACAAAATAAGGATCTGGATTCAGATTCGGAATGTTCTAAAAACCCCCAGCAGCATCTGTTTAATTTCAGGCATAAGCCAGAAGAAAAATTACTCCCACAGTTTGACTCCCAAGTACCGAAATATTCTGCAAAATGGATAGATGGAAGTGCAGGTGGCATCTCTAACTGTACACAAAGAATTTTGGAGCAGAGCGAAAATACAGACTTTGGACTTGCTATGTTACAAGATTCAGGTGCCACTTTATGTCATAACAGTGTATTGTGGCCTCATAGTCACAACCAAGCACAGAAAAAAGAAGAGACAATCTCTAGTCCAGAGGCTGATGTCCAGACCCAGCATCCACATTACAGCAGAGAGGAATGTAAGTAAAATGGGGAGAAAAGTAACAGTTGGGTGGTTTGGGATTTCTATATATTTGTATAAATGTGTAATGGGTCAAGAATTTTGCTGTGGAAACGTAGATTTGGTAACAGGTTCACCTTAGCAAAAATGAGACGTCTTAAAACTTTTCATTCACTGGAATTCTATCTTCTAAGCATTGAAGTTCAGCAGTTTCCATATTTGTTTTCCCATGTAAAATAATTACACTAAATGGAATCAACAGACTGTGAATTGGAACATCTAGGACTCATGTAGTTTAGAAGTACAGCTTCATCTATTGGCTAATACACATTGTCATGTTGCTGATCCCTACAGGACTGTTGTAGGCATGTGTCTTGTTGACTGGTGGTGGCATTTCAAAAGCAAAAATCTGACATTTTACTAAAGGCCAAAGGTAATGTGTGCACTTACTGTAAAGTTAGAAAGGGTGACTCATTGTGTCTACATCTATTTCTACAAAAATTTACAGAAGCTGAGGTGATTTTAATTGTCTTGAAATCATGATTTCAGAGCCAGAAGGGACCTCTGATAACTTGTTATACAACTTCTTGATTCTAAATGTAAATTGTTTAAGATTGTATATCTAGATAGACAAATTGATTTTTCAAATTGCATATTATAAGCTGTGTAATGCTTAATCAAAATAAACTTAATGGGTAGTGAGTAACACTTTGTAAAAACTGAAACACAGTAGGAGATAACGGAATTCATTGGACCTACTACTGAGTATTTTTTGGTGAAACTTTTGTTTCATTGGAGGGTGGTGGTGTACTGGGAGTGATAAAAAATATGTTTCTGGCCAGGCACAATGGCTGACACCTATAATCCCAGCCTTGGGAGGCCAAGGTGCGAGGATCACTGGAGCCCAGGAGTTCAAGACCAGCCTAGACAACATAGCAAGACCCCATCTCTACAAAAAATAAAACAGTGAGGTGTGGTGGCACACGTCTATGGTTCCAGCTTCTAGGGAGGCTGAGATGGGAGCAGTCACTTGAGCCCAGGAGGTTGAGGCAACAGTGAGCCATTGATCACACCACTGCCCTCCCACCGGGGTGACAGAGCAAGACCCTGTCTCAAAACAGAATAAAAATAAAAGTTTCTTACTTACTTACATAAATAAAAGTTTCTTTACTTACAACCATGGGTTGTGGTCAGGGTTTGAAAACGTCTCCTCCACACTTAAGATCGTTAATGGTTGAATGCTGGAGTACTGCTGAATGTTGTGTTGACAGTTAAGTGCAGATTTTTAAAAATAGGATATTATGTTGGTGATGTAAGCTGCTTGTTTTCCTAGGTTGTTGTGGTAATAGTGAATACATTTTCATGTTTCAGTGAATTCGATGACTCTTGGTGAGGTAGAACAACTGAATGCAAAGCTCCTCCAGCAAATCCAGGGTAAGAATCACTCTCACTGCTTTTTTTGTGTGTGAAAAATTTTGACATAGAAAATCACCTGTGATAAGACACCATTGGCTTTATCTACCTTTAAATTTGGAAATGAGATATTCAAACCTGTTAGAGTTTCCAGAGCAAAAAGAATAAGAAACAAACAACTTTCAATTGCAGAGGAAATACATTTTCTTTTAGTTTCTTTCTT
>NW_016811409.1:14405-35550 GCF_001698545.2 Rhinopithecus bieti | reverse complement strand
TTTTTTTTTTTTTTTTGGACAGAATCTTGCTTTATCACGCTGGCTGGAATGCAGTGGTGATCCTCCCAAGTAGCTGGGACTTACTGTCATGTGCACCATTACACCCAGCTAATTTTCTATTTTTTATAGGGATGGGGTCTCACCATGTTGCCCAGGCTGATCTCGAGATCCTGGGCTCAAACAGTCCTCCTGCCTCAACTTCCCAAAGAGCTGGCATTACAGGTGTGAGCCACTGCACCCGGCCACATTTTTCTTTTCTAAGTGAAAATGGAAACTACAACCTCTTACTAACATTTTATTGACTACCCACGATTGCACCAGGCACTGTGTGGGAGTGCTCCCAAACAGTTCTTTAAGGCACGTGATACTAGTCTTTTTTGTTAAATTATAAACAATTTCAAACATATATAAAAGTAGTGAGACTAGTATAGTGAACCCCTTAAACCATCTTCACCAACTTCAACTGTTATCAAAGGCATAATAATAATCATCTCTACTTGCATCCATTCCCAATGCACTACCCGTAGCATGGATTATTTTCAGCCAAATCCCAGCTAACACATTGGTTTTTGTCCATAGATTAGGATTTCTTCTAAAAGATAACTTTTTAAAAAACAGTCACAATGTCATTATCACACCATTAAAATTAATAATTCCTTAACATCATCAAGTATAATGCTAACACTTAACAATTAATGTTCAGATTCCCCAATTGTCTCCTTTTCAGTTTATTTCCTTTTAGATGAGAAAATTGTACTTCAGAGATGTTAAGTTGCTTACAGAGATCATGCATCCAATCAGTAGCAGATCAAGGATTTAAACTCCAAAGCTTAACCACACAGCCTCTCAGAATAATAAAAATAATCGCAATAATAGTTGTAGAAATTTATGAGTGCTTTACAAATATGATCTCATTTAAGTTTTACAGTAGCCTGGTGAAGTGCTTACTGTCATTATTAATGTTACACAGTAAAGGAAACTGAAACCAAAAGTTGCTTGCCTAAGGCACGTAAGAGTAGGAACAAGGACTCAAAACTCCTGGTAGTCTGATTCCAAAGCCTCTTAGAGGTGATTCCAGACCTGAATACTAACGGGCACTTCTTGTCCATAAATCACATTATATACTGATTGAATCTGTTTATAGATTCTAATTGAGAAAAGTGGCTCAGCTACAGTAGCAGTCACCATGTTTGCTGTGCATCTCTGGAGTCATTGCTATGACTCAAATTTCACTTGATGGAGAAAAGCCAAATCCCACTTGGCTATGTACAGTATACAGATGCCTAGGATGATCAGAACTGATATGCTTTGTAGAGAACACAACTGTTTCCTTGGTATCAAATCAGTTTCATTGTGACACTTTGCCCAATTCAGATTTCAGTTAGAGTTCTTGAAATATAAATCATAGCACTGGCTTTCTGCATACTACAAATGAAAGTTTTCAATCTTTTACAGAAGTTTTTGAAGAGTTAACACACCAAGTGCAAGAAAAAGATTCTTTGGCCTCACAGCTCCATGTCCGCCACGTTGCCATCGAACAGCTTCTGAAGAACTATTCTAAGTTACCATGTCTGCAAGTAGGGCGAACAGGAATGAAGTCACACCTACCCATAAACAACTGACCTAAACAGACTTACTTAGTATGCCCTGCCCTTTATTGGTCTCCCAGACATGCAGACTTTGAAGAAGTTTAAAGAAAGTCCTGGTCCATTTTTTTATGGTCATTAAATTTGCCAAACATAAGACAGTATTAGACATCTTTTTCAAATAAAGCAGATCATTATACTCTAGTCTTCTGGGGCTAATCATTTTGGCTCATTTGGGGACTCTTTTTTCCCATAATTACTAAACAGATTTTATCACATGTGACTACTTAAATATACTGTTAGAGTGTCATTTTATTAAACATTTTAATGTAATTCACCTGTCGAAACAACAGATTAACAAACTCCTTAAACTACTAAAGATAATTTTTAAGAGGGAAATGGAATTCATATCACCTCTTATTTATTATGAGCAATATTTTAATATAAAAATTTTATATGTAAAAATGCTATTTTAGGTACTTTGCCATTCTCTTTATAATTGTATATTTGAGTGGTTCTGTATATTTATTTACACTATCATATGTGAATATGTTCACCCATATTTCAGGTCACTGCATTTTATTCCTTTAATACAGTGTTTTTACAACGGTTACCTTGCTTTCCAAAGATAAATGTATTTTGGATTAGAAATCTATTTAGTTGAGTTGTTTTAATTTCTAATAACTCTTAAAAGAGGAATTAACTTTTAAAGCAGTATTCAAGTAAATAAAATACATTATTTTGTTTTCTAACAAAAGCAGTTATTCGTTCAGGAAGAAAAGAGTAATCTGGCTTCTCTGTCAATTTGTCTCCATAGAAATGAAAGTCTCCTCTGCTTCTTTCATTATTAGCTTCACTACAATGACTGATGCATTAGAATTTGGACAGAGTTAGTCAAGCCTCACTTCCAATTCAAATATATCTGTCTTCAAATTGAATGTGCTGTGAAATTGTTCTGTCTTTGAAAAGAAAGTGAGGTTATTTTGTGTGCCACTTTGGGTAAAGTTTCAAGAATACTTAAACTGTCCAAATTGTATTATCACCATCATTGAACTTAGTGCTCAAAAAAAGCATTGTGAGGTATTTTTCTAAACTTTAGACTCTATAGAGAAAAAGAGGATTGCTTGACAGAAGAAAAGCAAAACTCCTAATTAAAAAAATATAAGCCTATATATAGAATGTTCTCGTAAGTTGCCTATGATGCTTCCAAAGAGTTTTTATCTAACAGATTGTCCCAAACAGCTAGATAAGTTTTAATAATGTATTATAGTAAAAGCTATAACCAATGCAGAATTAAAATGGGCTCTAAATTCTGTTTTTAATTCATGTTTCGAATGTATATATGAGGTAGATCCTTGCTTGAAAGTATCTACAGAAAAGCCCAGTAACTTGGCAGCTTCATGCATAAAGATATAAATGACATTTGCCTTAAATTTGGCAGCCTACCCTGGCTTGGGTCAGATTTTATTCTTAAACACAAAAAAAGTATTTAAGCAAATAAACACTTCAATCTAATTGAAAACAACTTTTTGTAATGCTAGCGTGTTAAATTGGCCTGAAGGTATTAATTGATATCCATTGATTTTGTTTTGTTTTCTTTGAAGTATAACATTACTTTTGGGGAATTTTGAAAGATGCTTTCGATTTCTCTCAATTCTTTAAGTCATGCAAAATGAATTTAAAATCCAGGGAGTATGGATGCATTGCCTTAGTTTTGATGAGCTTTAAATTAAATGTGTGCAATATCAAAATATTCAAACTTACAAGTTGGGTAAATACATTTCCTGATTATGCCAGTATCTTAGTGCTTAATTGTTCCCACATTTTCAAATTTGACTTTACTCTTTTCTGGCGTAATTCAGTTTTGGTTACCAGCCAGTGTGTTTGCGTGCATTTGGGTTTGTGTTTAGATGAGTTAGGGACAGTCATAAAAGTTGGGGATATGTTGCATTTGATATCAGTAGTAGCATATTTCCAGAATATGAGCCATAAGTTACAGTACTGAATGCTACAGTGTTATCCAAAGAAAGGAGTTTTCTGACAAATATATAGCTTTACTAATGAGTACGGAACAAGTGGATGAGAGTGTGCATGTACTAAGGTCTTAAGTGGGGACTCTGATTTATTCCATTTAGATATTTCTACTTAAGCTCTTCAAAGGAGAGGTGCTCTTAAAAAAAACTTTGTGGTGCTGGTACTCACACTACTTTATTTGGATGAGTTCCTAGTGAAAAAAATTTTTTGAAGTATTTTGCACAGCAGTTTATCCAAATATTTGGTAAACTTATAATTTAGTCCTATGTTTTCTTAATCGAATATGCAATTACTGTGTATGCAAATATAAGTATCAGGTACAGAGTTGAGTTCTAACAAGAGAACATGAAATATCACAAATATTGTTTTCCATACTTGGCTGTTCTCTACTGTTGTTACTAATTTTTGAGGATGTTTTGAAGCATATCTCATGTACTACTGTTTAAAAAGTGGCAAAACAGACTGCCAGTCATTCATTACTAAATTTTCAGAGCTTATGTGATTAAGGGGAGTGAGATAAGACTAATCATTTTCACATTCAGTTTTATAATTTGACAAGTTAAATTGAGTTTTAAAATCAGAAAAGTGTTTTGACCACACAGATTCTCTTTAAAGTTTTAAATCAGTTCAGCCTTATAATTAAGCTAAAAATCAATTATGTTTACTCTGAGATTATCATCTTATCCTTTGATCCTCATATTAATATCTAAATTAGTCTTTTTTAAAAGGCATACACTTGAGTGTCCAGTAATACATGATTCAGGCAGCAGAATAGTGTTTTGTTGTGTCGTTTACTATGAACAGTGGTAGAGCAAAGACACGTTCTTAGGTTTTCAAAATACATGTTCATTTTACCACAAAGTGCCCATTTTGATATACATTTAAGGATTATTTTTTCAATGTCAACTTCATGTTAGAAAGTGATTTCAGAAATATAGTCAAAATATATAGTCAAATATATCTTGACAGGCATCTTGAGATACGGATTTTCATTTTACCATCTTTTTTGTTTGTTTGTTTTTGTTTTGAGACAAGAGTCTCGCTCTGTCGCCCAGGCTGGAGTACAGTGGCGCGATCTCAGCTCACTGCAAGCTCTGCCTCCCGGGTTCATGCCATTCTCCTGCCTCAGCCTCCTGAGTAACTGGGACTACAGGCGCCTGCCACCACGCCCAGCTAATTTCTTTTTGTATTTTTAGTAGAGACGGGGTTTCACTGTGTTAGCCAGGATGGTCTCGATCTCCTGACTTTGTGATCCACCCGCCTCGGCCTCCCAAAGTGCTGGGATTACAGGTGTGAGCCCTTGCGCCCAGCCATTTTACCATATTCTTTATGACTTAAAATGGTTTTGTGTTTTATGTTGTTTATATATTTTTTACCTTAGTGTTTACACTGGTAAGGCTTGTTAGTACATTTTTGTGGTTTTTTTAAAGTAAGCTTTTAGATCTGTTTGTGTTTTAATGTTCCCAGTTTGGGTTTTGTTTTGTTCTGGAAGAATCTGCTTTCGTTATTAAATTATAAAATGTAAAATGTAAATGCTTTAAAGTAGGAATTTTTAAAGAGTAAATTATTTGTGCAGCTTAATTGGAGGTTCAGGTTAGTGACCATAAAGTGGGTTACTTGTACATGAAAATTTTAAAGGTTACCATGTAAAATTCTTGTATTGTCACTTTTTCTGACTTATGCCAGTTCATTTACTGACAAATGTTGTTACTAAGAGCTTATTAAGAAGTGTAATACGCTATAAAAAATGTTAATACTTTTTGTTCAGATGTAAAGCAAAGATAATTGATGTCATTTCAGTGTGTGATTGTATTTTTAACTTGAGGTTGGTGGGAGTAATTATTTCAGGAAATTTGTGGTGAAAATTAGTAAGAGATAAAACCCTCAACAGTTTATTCTTACCAAGTAAAGTTTTGTGGTCATGGGGCAGGGAAGAGTTTATTTACCAGAATACTAGAGCCCTCACATGAAATAAAGGTAACTTGGAGGAGGGCTATAATGCTTGCATCTCAGGATTTTATTTCACTTCATCCTTTCATAATTGCCCTTATTATGGTGCAGTCTAACCTCTTAAGCAACTTCTGGCTATAGTAACATTGATATGAACCGTATTATGTCAAGTCTCCAAAATACCTAGTTTGTAACATATGCTTTCCCTGTTCTTTTTAGTTTGAGTCCACATTACTAATACATTTTAATAATATTTAATTATTTCACAGTTTTAAATTTACTAAAGTAAGCAAACAAAAAATCATGAAGATAAGTATTGCCCTCCCCCAAAAAAGGTTTAAAGATTAGTTGAACTTCCCTCAACTACACCTAAATAAAGCAAAGGGGAATTTTAGTAAGTGTGTACCTTGTTTCTTTCAGACACATCTAGAATGTTTTTCTTTCACCGTACCTCCAAAAGAGGCCGTTTAGAAAGTATTAAGTAGTAACTTTTATTCAATTCCATTTTGTGTGTGTGTTTGTGTGTGTGTGTGTGTGTGTTAACCTTGCTTTAAAACAGTAGCATATACTATGGTCATTGAACTTAATCTCTCTGGTGTTAGAAATTTACTTTATAAAATTGTGTTAAGACTTGGAAAAGAAAATGAAACTGCTGTGGTAAAACCAAGTTCGTTTCAAAAAAGTATTGACAATTATTTGGCTGTTATATTTTCTTTGAAAACTGCAATAATTTATATATTTGTATTGCTCTGCTTTGGAACTGTATATATGCTTGTCTACTATTTTTAATTTTACAACAATAAAATAAGTATTTTGTTATCTGCTAGCTTGAGTGAATGTTTTTAAAAGTAGCTATTTTTTTTAAATGGTGGGTCTATATGAAGGGTTTTGCTTTGCAGGTTTAGGGAGTCTATACTTAGAATGATCTTATCTGACAATTTCTTAATTTCTTGTAATAATCTTAACTTAGCTTTGATACTTAATATTCTCTGTCTCCCAACAATACAGAAGCAGGAAATAAGATGCCTGTGACTTACTAGATGTCTATGCAATTTTTTTTTAATTGGGGTGTAATTTATATACAGTAAGCACACAGGCATTTTACTGTATCGTTTGAGTTTTAACAAATGTATGCAACTGTAGAGCCATCACTCCCTTTGGTTCCCTTCACGGTCACTTCACTTTCCATTTTCCTTCCACCGATTGTTCTGATCCTTTTTTGAGATGGAGTGGAGTCGCTCTCTGTTGCCCAGGCTAGAGTGCAGTGACATGATTTCAACTCACTGCAACCTCCACCTCCTGGGTTCAAGCGATTCTCCTGCCTCAGCCTCCTGAGTGAGTAGCTGGGATTACAAGTGCACACCACCACGCCCGGCTCATTTTTGCGTTTTTAGTAGAGACGGAGTTTTGCCTTGTTGCCCAAGCTGGTCTTGAACTCCTGATCTCAGGTGATCTGCCTGCCTCGGCCTCTCAAAGTGCTGAGATTATGGGCGTGAGCCACCGCGCCTGGCCTGATTGTTCTGATCTTTATTACTGTACTTTGCATTTGCCTGCATTAAAAAGTTTACATAAATGAAGTCATTTTTTCATTCCACTGTATGTTCTTAAAATTCATCCATGTTAGCTCAAGGATCAATAACAGTTCATAGTTCAGTTCCTTTTTTTTTTTTTGTGGCTGAGTACTGCTCCTTTGTATGAATATATTATAAATTAATTATTCACCTGTTGATGGACATTTGAGTTGTTTTTAGTTTGGGGCTTATCTGAATATGAGTATTTTTAAATCGGCTTTAAAACATTAAAATAGGACTACAACAAAATATTCAAGGTCACTTTTAGTTAGCATTATGAATCTGAATATTACATTACCAGTTTTTTTCCACAAATGATTTTTAAAGTCATTTATATGATGCTTTTATGGCAACAAGCAGTTTTAAAACTAGGAAACAGATGATTTTACAAGAGTTCAGAGGCAAATTACAAAATAAGGACTGCTTGAGAATTGAAACATTTCATGGGGTACTAGAATAATGTGTCCTTTTTTAAAGTCTCTTCAAAGTCTAATAGTCATACTGCTTTGTTTTTCAGGAGAGGAAATGGAGACCAAGAGTCTGGTTTGGAAAGAGTACCAGACCACAGATGAAGTTGTCCTGTTTAGTTTAACTAAGTGGCATTAAGAGAAATACATTGTAACTTTTCTAAGCCTGAATTTGTTAGGCTTTCCTCATGCTCAGTTTCCCAGCCTTCTTGGGAATTTTCAAACTATTTGTAAAACGATTTGCTCACCCCTAATTTTTAATGTCATGATAGGACCAGAAATTCTTTGCAGGTGTCTTAGAGGCTGACAAGTCGTACATGGATGGTGGATAAGAATAGGAAGGGGAACTGCAGGCAGAACAAGACCTGTTTTATATATCGATACTCTAAATTCATAAAAAGCTTCGAAAGGTTTTGCTTTTAGAATCTAATAAAAGCGATGCATTGGATCCTTGCAAGTTTACGTCTTTGGATTTTATTTTCTATTTTTGATTTTGGTATTGTGGTGTTTTGCTGTTCTTCCACATCTGAATCCCTTTCTAGTGTTTGGATGGCACAAGTCACCACCTCTAGAAGCAAAAACTTCAACCTCCTGTGTATCTGAGGCACCTCGCCCTGACTGGTGAAGCAAAGAAACTGAATAGAAGACCTGTGTTGAAGGCATCAGTGGCTAACTATCAATAGGGACAACAGCCATTATCCCATATCCAGTAAGTACAACAGATAAGTTCCCGACATCTGATGTTTGAATAGCCATTGCCTTGTGTACTTTAAACTGTGATCCTAGTAGTTGGTTACATCACCTTTGCTCCTGCCTGGTTTCCCAGCCTTCTGGGTATCTCTCCCCATTGAATAAAGTCCTCTATAGCCAAAGTCAACTAGTTGCTTTCTCTAGCTTGCAACTCAGAACTTGTTAAACCTAACCTCTTCCACTGGATCTATGTCCTGTGTTCTACTCTGAGATCTTACGAAATTCGTTTCCAAAAGTGAACTGCTAAGAGCCAATGCATATCTAAACTAACCCTCAGCCACATGGGCTGCCTTTTGAGTCAACTGAATCTGATGGGAAGATTCTGAAGAGAAATTAAACATCTTGGTAATGCCTATGTCAGTTTTCCTGTTAAGAATGTGCTTTAGGATGGGCACGGTGGCTTATGCCTATAATCCCAGCATTTTGGGAGGCCAAAGCTGGTAGATTGCTTAAGTCCAGGAGTTGGAGACCAGCCTGGGCAATGTAGCAAGACTCTGTACAAAAAATACAAAAATTAGCCTGGCATGGTGGCACTGGCATGTAGTCCCAGCTACTTGATGGGGCAGAGACTGAGGTGGGAGGATTTCTTGAGACCTCCTAGGCTGTGAGTGAGCCGTGATTGTGCCACTGCACTCTAGCCTGAGTAACAGAGCAAGACCTTTTCTCAAAAAAAAAAAAAAAAGAGAAAAAAAGGAAACCACTGCTCCAAACCATAAACTGCCCCAGAATTTACTTCCCAAAAGATGTGGTAATGCTACTTTCCTGCTAAGAGACCTTTCTAGATTATCACTCCTACAAAATAAAAGCCACTCTCCACAGTTTAGCATTTAAAGCCTTCACCATTTGGCATCCACTTATTTTCCATTTTAAGTCTTTCATCAATTTTCAGATTTTGTTATGTTGCCAGAAACTCCACCAAGCCCTGTAAGTCTTTGGTTCCAAGGGATATAAAAGCCAACAAGACTCTGTTGGTCAACTCGAAAGTATTCTGCCAAGAGATTAAAAGAATAAGGATTGAATAATGTTCATTGTATTTAGCAACCAGAAATTCAGGGAGTACAGTTTTAATGGACCTGTGGAAGCAAAAGTAGATCACAACAGATTGTCGTATGGATGCAAGGTAGTACCATGATTGGAATGTGTTCCCTCAAGTTCATGTGTTGGAAACTTAATCCCAAAAGCAACAGCATCAAAAAGTGGGGTCTACTAAGAGGTGATTAAGTCATGAAGGCTCTGCCCTCACGGATGAATAATGTTATGGAGGGAGTGGGTTAGTTATCATGAGAGTGCATTTGTTACAAAAGCAAGTTCAGCCCCCTCTTGTTTGCTTGCTCGCATCTTCCCTTGCTCTTTCCACCGTGTTATCACACAGCATGAAGTCTTGCTGTCTTGTCAGATGCTATCACCATGCCCTTGGACTTCCCAGCCTCCAGGACTGTAAGCCAAATCAGTAACTTTGTTATTAATTTTATCCATTCTGTAGTACTGTGTTACAGCAACCTAAAATGGACTAAGACAGGTAGGATTGTGGATTTGAGGTATGATGTCTTTAAAATTTTATGAAGTGAAGTTAAGGCAAAGAGGATGTTGGGTTCAAGGTTTTTTTTTAAGGTTGGAAAGTACTTGAATATGAATAAATACTAAGAGGACAGATCCAGTAGAAAGGCTAACGATAGAGAGGTAGCAATAATCAAAGGAGTCCAGTTTAAAGAGACAGAACATAGTATCACATGGAGAATGACTTGTCTTTGAAAAGGTTTAGGATCACCTCAGGTTTTGACACTAGAGAGAAGGTAAAACTGCAGATGAACATATTTGAATCAGATTTATTGGAGAGTAAGTTGAGAAAGTACTTAAATGGCTGCGTCTATTTTCTATGAGAAAGAAGAAAAAGACAATGGGGTCAGAGACTCAAGGAAACTGGTAAAGTGCTGAATAGCTACTACTTGAGGAATGAGGAGGTTCCTGATCATCAGAGGAGGGGTTTAGAGGAGGTAGAAATGAGGAACCATGACTCACCATTGGTTAAGGTTGCCTGAATTTGCTTTCTGATTTTGTTGCTGTAAAGAAGAGGTGCTTAGAAGAGTGAAAATGAGTGACCATGACCGTTTAGAAGAGGTGGAAATGAGAGACCGTGACTCACCATTGGCTGAGGTTGTCAGGATTTGCATTTGGATTTTATTGCTGTAAAGAACAAGAGGGAGTATTTTTGAAATGGGAGTAAATGAAACTGAAAGCACTACTGAAAATAGATTAGAATCTGAAACTGAGATAAATTTGTGGCTCAAAAGAAAATTTACAAAACCAGTAGATGAAATTTCAAGTGTGGGATAAATGAGAAATACGAAAAGCTACTGCAAATGGCATGTGGGAAAAATACGAATCCTATCGTCTTCACTTAGTTTTTTCAAGCAATAATTTTATTTGTTCTCTCAGTATTTGGTGTAATGGCAAAGGTAGATTAAGACTCTGTTGTGAAAACCAAGCCCTTATAGGTCAGTTGGTATCAAGCTTCACCAGAGGGAATTCAAGAAATCTTTAACCTAGATAAGAGTTTTATAACAGGATGGTCAGTACAGTGTACAGAATGTAGAAGAAAACCATAGCATAGCTAACGCAAGAGTTTCAGATCTGTAACTTCAAAGCCAAGAAAAGGCAGTGTGAATAGAGAAGGGCTATTCTAGAAGAAAGAGGCAACTGAACTGAAAAGTAATTAAGGCAGAAGAGGAAGTTGTAAATGAGCAAGATGATTGCTAAACCAACATGCAGGAACTTCTCTTCCAATCTTCTGCCACAACTAAGCACCTCTTTACCTCTCTTAGCCTCTGTTTTTCATCTATAAAAAATGAAATTGAACTTTGTGATGTTCAGGGACCTTCCAACTCTAACATTCTACAAGTGTAATGAATTTTAAGAAACCTACAGTGGAAAATTCGCAAGCCCCTGTATGAACAGCAGAACTGAGCTGAAAGAGGACAAAGAAAACGTGGTTTCATTTTAAGAGGAAACTGTGAGGTGCTGTTATATCAAGCCATTGCTGTGATCACCTGTGACAAAAGAGAAAAGAGGGCTGAATCAGCCTGGCTCCTATTATAAGCAGCTACACAATCCTCTGCATGCTGTTTAAGAGCATCTATGTTGTAGAAAGAAAAAGAGGTCTATATATTTTGGCATCTTGTTACTCTCACATTCTCATATCAGGGGAAACTATTGGGAGAGAATGTTCTCTTAGGAGTAACAGTGGGATGGTTCTCCCACACAATCAGAAGTTGGGTCACCTCCAGCACAGTTCCTAAAGGCTGGCTCTTGTGTATGAAAAATGAGACAGGTAAAGGCAATGTGGTAAGCTAGTTAATAGGATAGAATTTATTCATCAATAAAATTGTTCTTTGTTCTGAGATTATGTCTTTCCTATGGGGATATAAATTGTTCTTTCTTTCATGAAGCGATGACAATAGATGGTAGATTTTCATTTTTGTTTATTTGTTTAGTTTTAAGTCCTTACTTGGTGAAATTAAGACCACAGTCTTGTATTGGTCTATTAGTCAGGGTTCTCCAGAGAAACAAAACAAAGCATGTTTATATGTGGAGAGAGAAAGATTGGTTTAATTCCCTAAATGAGCTCTGGGGGCTGGCAAATCTGAAACCTGCAGGGCAGGCTGGATGGGTGGAAACCCCGAGAGTTGATGCTGCAGTCTTGAGTCTGAAGGCAGTTCAGAGGCAGAATTCCTTCCTCTTCAGGGGAACTCAGTCTTTTCAGACCTTCGACTGATAGGACGAGGCCCACCCACATTACAGAGAGTAATCTGCTTTACTCAAAGTCTACTGATTTAAATCTTAATCATCTCTAAAAACTACTTTCAAAGCAACACCTAGACTGATTTTGACCAAACAACTAGGCATCATATTTTCCGTTTTATTTCAATTTTATTTTAATACTCCATGAATTTAACAAGTCTGGAAACCATGAATCTGGCATTATTTTATGCAGACAGTTGTCTCTGAGCAGCACAATCCTAAATCCTATACTTGCGTCATCACCGTCTCCAAAGAAAGAAGTGCCCGTAAGAGGCTCTTACACTATTCTGAATTTTTCCATGTGTTCTAAAAGGGCTTAGAGGAACAGCTTATTAATTTTTTAGAATAATCCTTTGCATAATAAAATTACAAGTTATTTCATTTGTGGTGTTATTTTTTCCTCTTAATCTAGTGTTCAATCAGAAATTATTTGAAGACTGAGTGTTATACAAAAAGTAAAAGATTCAATGCCTCTAATAATTCAATATCCAATCATTTTAGACAAATTACTAAAGAGTATTAGAATGTTGAACATTTGGTTCATTCCTCTCTTATTCTCCTTGTCCCCTCCCTTTGTACCCCATCCAGAAAGTCATCTTGTATAAGAGAAGGATCCTACTGAATCCCATCTACCGCCAACCCACAGTATATGTTTCCTTGAAAAAATTTGCATAGTCCCAGCTATTAGAAGAGCTCTAGAGTTCCCCAAGACTAACTGGGTAAATAACCAAGTTGCTGGCCATCTTGCTGTGGACGAGCTTGTTCCTTTTTGTCCTGATCAGATAGCTCTGAAACTAGACAAGACAGCACCTGGGCCTCCTGCTAAGTTTCTCTTCACCGTTCCTGCCTACTGCTTCTCACAAAAGCCCCAGAAACATGTTGGGACCCAGTGCACTGCTGTTGCCCTATAGAGACAACGGGGCACCTCCCTTGCTTAAAAGAAAATGCAGAGGGAGTTGAGCTAGTGACATGCAAAGCCACATTTCCTTTGCTGCCTCCATCTCTTCTCATCTTCATACCTGTGTGAATGAAGTATGGGGAAATAGACTCACATCTTGCAGGACGACACTGCTTTTCATCAAAGTACGGAAGAAATTTCTAGCCCAGATGGACACAGATTGGTCTCATCTCAGATGACAAAGTGAACCAGCAGCATGTGGGATATATAAATATCATAGGAAAATACTAAAAATATAGAGCTAGAGGGACCTTCAGGAGTCTGTAGCTTTTGTTTGATTTGATTTGGTTTGGTTTGGTTTTAGCAGAGGTCTTTGTTTAAAAAAAAAAAAAATCCTTCAAGAATTAAAAAATGTGAAATGTACAGGAAATAGAGCTGCTGCTGCTCTACTCGAAGGACAATGGAGATTATTCGACCAAAGTCCCCTTTGTATGCCTCTCAGTGACAATCCCCTAGTTTCTCAAACCTTCTATCATGAGCCTCTGAGGCAGCTATGAGAGACCAGCAGGCCGCTGGTTACCTACAAAGCACCTTTTAGAAACTGCTTGTCTACTCAAATACCTTTAGGTGGCCTAAGTCAGTTAAGAAACTTCCAAACATTCGATACCTTGTTAGCCACAGAGCCAAAGACAAGCACCAAATCTTCTGATTTCATTTCCAAAGCACCCATGACCTGATACCACTTCCAACTGGGCTTCTAATTTTTATTTTTATTACACAAGATCTTCTTTCTAATGGAATTGTAAGCTATTTCTCCACACTCTGCTGGACCAGCCTGAAACAGTCAGGAGAGGACTACACAGTTGGAAAAGAACAGGCAACACAAATTTTCTAGGGAATCCAGAAGTATCTTAGATGTCTTCATCCTGAAAGTCAATCAAAATAGGCTGTGGGAAGAGTAATACCAGTAGAACTTGCATAACAAATGCTGCTTTACATCAAAAAGCCAGTTTCAGCAAAATTTGTTTATAGGAAATTTCAAAGCTTATACATGTCTATTGCGATTACCTGCGGGGGTGGTGTGGGGTGGGAATCGCTTACCCTGCTGCTCTTGACTAGCTCTTCAAAGTAAAGCAGCTCAAGTTATACATTACTGTAGTCATATGTTTGAGGGCCTGTGGGTATTGTGTGACTAGGATTTTCTGGTCAACAGAAGAAAATCACAGCAATGTGTACAAAAGCCACCAGATGTCCCTTATCATATTAGCATCTCTTGTGCAGAAATATATTTTTTGGCACCATATCCTGGAACCAAAGAGAAAGCTAAGGTAAATGGAATAGCAGATAAGCTCGTAAGAAGCCAATTCCAGTCTCATAGCTGAACGAATTTGAAATGGAAGCCCAGTTAGATACAAAGAATTTTAGAACAAGATCTGAAACTTAGTTAAGTAGTCCTCTTAGTCATTACCACTAACTTGGTGCGCATTAGAAGTAAAAGGAAAACTTATCCAATTACCAGTGCTTGGTTTCCTGTTGTGCTAATGAGCAGGAAAACAGACCACCACTAAGAACGAATTCATGCCTGTGAGCAGCCTGCAGCTTAGCCACATGTCTGGGTGTGTTGAATTGTTCTGATCAGTCAACTTAGGTAAAATCTCATTACTGGTAGATGCCAGAAATAACACCAGCAAAATCCCCTAAGAAAACCCCAAGATGGAGTTTATGCTATTCCTTCCCCTTTCCTTCTGGAACGATTCCATCCTAGAGCTATCAGGTGCAACAAGCAAGGTTAGGGTTAATCCTCATTCACAGGGGCATGGTGAGGTGTGTTTGAGCTGGAGCAAACCAGGTGGGCCTAGCATGGGGTGGGTGGGTAGGTCTGATGCAGGCTGTCGGATCTAGAGTGGGAGGAGGAGGACACCCATGGGGGCAGTGGGGAGCGGGAGATTGGGGATGGGGTGCCAGAGCCTCAGTGGACGGAGGAAGCATCAGCAGGGGAAAGGTTATTAAAATGAGGCAGATGTCTCAATTAGTAGAGGTTTATTAAGCCAAAGTTTGAGGGCGACCCAGGAAAAACACAAGTCACAGCAGTATCTGTAACCTGGGCTTTCCGAAGAGGGTTTGGGGAACTCATTACTTAAGGGGAAAAGGGAGGGTAGGCAGTGAAACAAATAGTTACATCCATGTGAGGCTCTAACTAGCGCTAAATGAATCTATGTTTTACATAAAAGAAGGTGAACACTTTGAAAAGAGGAAGAGTCAATTATGCATCCATCTCAGGGTAGGCGCAGGAGTGGTTCATGTCTTGTCCTTGTTCTGTACCCTGGAAGATAAGCTTGTAATTGACATGGTCAGGGTGAGATTTAACAGAACTCGGTTTTAGGAGTTAAACTTAGGTGGTAGAACGAAGGTTACAATTGACATGTGTTGGTTTTATAGGGGAATATGTATCCTGAAAGATTTTGGGGCTAACAAGGACCTTCCTTGAGAGCAATCTGTGAGGGGGCCATCTGGGGAGGTACATGGCCTTTTGCCGTGTTGGGAAACTGGCTTACATATAATGCTATGACACAAGATTGTGAAATGACAGCTATCTGGGGAAAAAGAAAGGCAATATTTGCATGACTCAGTTCCCAGGCTTAACTTTTCTTTTGCAATAGTAATGTTGAGGTCCCAATATTCTGATTTATTTTACGGGGACAAAGTGGCAACACAGGGTTGATTAGATAGGAAGGAATTTAAATAAGTAAATATATTAAGAATTTGGGGAGTTCAGTTTCTCATTCCTCAAGGAGTTACAAATATGAAAGAGAAGAGAACCAGAATGAACCCTGAGTCTGGTTGCAATTGAAGATAATGGAGTAAATGCATGATTTTTAATAGATAGATAAGATACAAGTCTAGATACACACAGATGTAAATGTGCCTCTGTGCTTGGCCACTGAGAAGAGGGTCTGGGAGAATGACCCCCAAGAAAAGCAATGAGTAACAACTAGAACCTAAATACTGCTTTCTAAAAACTGTTCTCCACTAAACCAGGGCCCCTTTAGGAGAAACGATTGACTTTGGGGTACAAGGTAAGTCTGGAATATCTTTTTGTTCCAGAAAGTACAGAAATACTAAAAAGAGATGGGGACATGTCAAAATAACAGAACCATATTGAAGGAGTCCTCACTAGCCAAATCAGAGGCAATTTAAGCACCCAAATACTTAGTGAATCCGTTGAATAAACTAGGAAAATCTTGTGATGAAATGAATCCATAAATTGAGTTTTTCATAAGAGATGGACTATTTACATAATCTCAAAATACGTCCTTCCAAATAATTATTAATTACAAAAGGGAAAGAATAACTTTTTGGTGGAAAAGCCTGACAGACTTGACTCTAATGAAGTGATCAAAGTTGATGTTAGGCAGTGAGGATGAGAACAGGGTAAGAAAAGATGTAGGACTGCTAAATATTTTCCTTAAGAAAATACAATTTGGGCTGGACGCGGTGGCTCATGCCTGTAATCCCAGCACTTTGGAAGGCCGAGGCAGGCAGATCACCTGAGGTCAGAAGTTCCAGACCAGCCTGGCCAACATGGTGAAACCCGTTTCTACTAAAAATACAAAATTAGCTGGGCGTAGTAGTGGGCGCCTGTAATCCCAGCTACTTGGGAGGCTGAGGCAGGAGAATCGCTTGAGCCTGGGAGAAGGAGGTTGTAGTGAGCCGAGATTGAACCACTGCACTCCAGCCTGGGCGACAAGAGCAAAACTCCATCTCGGGAAAAAAAAAAAAACACAACCAAAAACAAGAAAACACAGTTTGACCTTTAAAGATAATATAAATATATAACTGTAGTAAATATATATATATATATTATATTGAAATTTTTTAAATCTTTGTTATTCTTAGGTCTTATTCATTGAAAGCTAGAAAACAGATAACAAATATTATCAATTAAGACTATTCAATCATAACACAGTGCTTGAAACAAATTATAAATGGAAAAGCTTTTACTAAGAAAAAAAAATAATATAATGGCCCCGAAATTGAGAAATCCTTGATACTTCATCAAATCATTGATCCTTGGAGTTTCCAATGTTAGCAAGTTGAAAGAAGCTACTTTAAATTGCTAAAATAAATACTATCATTAGTATCTATAAATTTTTGATCCTTGATCATCAAAGTTTCAAATGTTAGCAGTTTGAAATCATTACTTATGATAAGTGATAAAATACTATCTAGCATTTGTGGAGTTTTACTCAAAGGTAAGCATTGTTCCTAATGTTTTATAGACATCATCATATTTAGTTTTCACAATTTCTCTGTGAGGTAGGTACAATTATCTCCAATCTATGGATGAGGAAACAGGTGCAGAGAATTTAAGAATCTAGCCCATCATACTATTAGAGGGGTGAACCCAGGTAGTTTAACTCTTATGCCTGTGTATTTAATCATTACACTGACTGTTTTAATCCTTAATTCTAACACTTAGTTCTATTCCTTCTCACATTGAATGAGTCATCTGTGATCTATTAATGTTGTCCCCCAAATCATGTCTGGGACCTCAGTCCCTGTGCACTTTGGCTGGAGTCATAGATTGTTTTTAAAAGTAGAGGTTTATTTTAGAGATAATCTTGCTTATCTAATTTCCTCATATTGCAGACTTGCTGCAGTTTTACATCCAGTTCACTGATCTTATCAAACTGAAAGATAGCTTGTCACTGCATCTGCAGGGATTCACTTGCCTTGGGGAAAAATACATGTCACACATTTACATTTTGGCCTTTAAGTGAGGAAACTTTATGGTTTTCAGAACAGAGTCAGATTCTTGAAAACGAAAACAATAAATCCAGTGCTGATGGTGACCAATGCTGAATACCTTGCCTCACTTATGAAAATGTACAGCTTCTGGAGGTGTGTTCCTAGTCCTGGGGCTGGTGATTGTGATCATCACAACTACTGATGAGTTGCCAAATTCCAAAGTCCCCCACAGACGGCTTGTGTAAACAGAGCCTGTAATAAGCTATCCTGTAGAGACATTTCTTAGCACCAGTGATTTAAAACTTTCACCATTAGAGGCTCCAACATTTGAATGGAGAAATCACTCTGGGACAGTGCGGTGAGAGCGGTCGCTAAGCGGAGATCACTTGGGAGCCACCTACAATCGTCTAAATGGCCCCTCCTCAATGAAGGGAGGCAGAGACATTTCTGTGAAGTGAGACTGCCCATATGTTGACATACATACATACATACATACATACATACATACATACATACATTTGCCAAAATGATGTATTTGATCCAGCATATTAGGTTCTTTTTTTGCTTTTCTGGGTGGCAGTAGTACAAAAGAAGGAGCATAGGACTAAAAGTCCAAAGGACATGGGAATAAATGATAATAATACATAATAATCAAATGCTATACAAAAATCACCAAATGCCATGAGTTGTTCTAATACTTTACAAGCATGAAATTAGTTCATCCTCTTAACAAACCTAAAAAGTGGGAACTATTACTTTACAGTTGGGAAACTAAGGCACTCATTTGCGTTGACCAAATTATTCTATTCTAAGGGGTGGAACTGGGATTTGAGACAGGCCTTCTGGCTAACAGAGTGTAGCTCCAACTTCCAGTAACTCTAGTATCTATTGACAAAATGTTCTTATCGCCTCTTAACAACTTATCCCATTTCTTTGGGTTTTTAAGCATCAGCAAATTTGTCTTGCAAGCTGTCCTTGTGCTAAATAGTTAATCTATATGAAAGGAGAAATTATACATTCAAATAGTCCTGTGATATTAATTAAATGAACCAGATCATAGATGGAATTTGCTGTTCATAGATAACCTTTAGTTTAAAAAGTAGGAGACTATGAAAGTGCTGTTTCTTCAGCTATCATTCAAAGGCCTATTCATAAATCTATCCCTGGATCATAAAAACTCCCATTTTATAACAGGCATATAAACAGATGCCTCCCATAATTCAACGATTCTGCACCCCATTCTATTCATTACCAACAAAGTGTAAAATGCTTCTCTTAAAAAACAGACAACAGGAATGGCTGGCAAGATGGCCAAACAGGAACAGCTCCGGTCTGCAGCTCCCAGAGAGATCAGTGCAGAAGGCGGGTGATTTCTGCATTTCCAACAGAGGTACCCGGCTCATCTCATTAAGACTGGTTAGACAGTGGGTGCAGCCACGGAGGGCGAGCTGAAGCAGGGTGGGGGGTCTCCTCAGCTGGGAAGTGCAAGGGGTCAGGGAACTCCCTCCCCTAGCCATGGGAAGTCACGAGGGACTGTACCATGAGGAACAGTGCACTGTGGCCCAGATACTATGCTTTTCCCATGATCTTCGCAACCCAAAGACCAGGAGATTCCCTCTGGTGCCTACACCACCAGGGCCTAGGGTTTCAAGCACAAAACTGGGCAGCTGTTTGGAAAGACACTGAGCTAGCTGCAGGAGTAGTTTTTCATGCCCCATTGGCACCTGGAATGCCAGCAAGACAGAACTGTTCACTGCCCTGGAAAGGGGGCTGAAGCCAGGGAGCCAAGTGGTCTAGTTCAGCAGATCCCACTCCCACAGAGCCCAGCAAGCTAAGATCCACTGGCTTGAAATTCTCGCTGCCAGCACAGCAGTCTGAAGTTGATCTGGGACACTCGAGCTTGGTGGAGGGAGGGGTGTCCGCCATTACTGAGGGTTCAGTAGGTGGTGTCCCCTCATAGTGTAAACAAAGCCTCTCAGAAGTTCAAACTGAGTGGAGCCCACCACAGCTCAGCAAAGCTTTTATAGCCAGCCTGCCTCTCTAGATTCCTCGTCTCTGGTCAGGGCATCTTAAAAGAAAGACAGCAGCCCCAGTCAGGAGCTTATAGATAAAACTCCCATCTCCCTGGGACAGAGCACCTGGGGAAAGGGGCGACTGTGGGTGCAGCTTCAGCAGACTTAAACATTCCTGCCTGCCAGCTCTTAAGAGAGCAGCGGACCTCCCAGCACAGTGCTCGAGCTCTGATAAGGAACAGACGGCCTCAAGTGGGTCCCTGACCCCTGTGCCTCCTGACTGGGAGACACCTCCCAGCAGGGGTCAACAGACACCTCATACAGGAGAGCTCCAGCTGGCATGTGGCAGGTGCCCCTCTGGGACAAAGCTTCCAGAGGAAGGAGCAGGCAACAATCTTTGCTCTTCTGCAGCCTCTGCTGGTAATACCCAGGCAAATAGGGTCTGGAGTGGACCCCCAGCAAACTCCAGCAGACCTGCAGCAAAGGGGCTGACTGTTAGAAGGAAAACTAACAAACAGAAAGGAATAGCATCAACAAAACAGATATCCACATGGAAACCCCATCTGAAGGTCAGCAACATCAAAGACGTAAGGTAGATAAATCCATGAAGATGAGGAAAAACCAGCGCAAAAAAGCTGAAAATTCCAAAAACCAAAATGCCTCTTCTCCACCAAAGGATCACAACTCCTCTCTAGCAAAGCAACAAAACTGGATGGAGAAGTTTGACGAATTGACAGAAGTAGGCTTCAGAAGGTGGGTAATAACAAACTCCTCCAAGCTAAAGGAGCATGTTCTAACCCAATGCAAGGAAGCTGAGAACCTTGAAAAAAGGTTCAAGGAATTGCTAACTAGAATAACCAGTTAAGAGAAGAATATAAATGACCTGATGGAGCTGAAAAACACAGCACAAGAACTTTGTGAGCATACACAAGTATCAATAGCCAAATCCATCAAGCAGAAGAAAAGATATGAGATTGAAGATCAACTTAATGAAATAAAGTGTGAAGATTAGAGAAAAAGGAATGAAAAGGAACAAACAAAGCCTCCAAGAAATATGGGACTATGTGAAAAGACCAAACCTACATTTGATTGGTGTACCGGAAAGTGACAGGGAGAATGGAACCAAGTTGGAAAACACTGTTCAGGAGAACTTCCCCAACCTAGCAAGGCAGGCCAACATTCAAATTCAGGATATACAGAGAACACCACAAAGATACTCCTCAAGAAGAGCAATCCCAAGACACGTAATTGTCAGATTCACCAAAGTTGAAATGAAGGAAAAAATTTTAAGGGTAGCCAGAGAGAAAGGTCAGGTTGCCCACAAAGGGAA
>NW_016811409.1:0-12062 GCF_001698545.2 Rhinopithecus bieti | reverse complement strand
TGGATAGGAGGAATCAATATCATGAAAATGGCCATACTGCCCAAAGTAATTTATAGATTCAATGCCATCCCCATCAAGCTACCATTGACTTTCTTCACAGAATTAGAAAAAGCTATTTTAAATTTCATATGGAACCAAAATAGAGCCCACATAGCCTAGACAATCCTAGGCAAAAAGAACAAAGCTGGAGGCATCACACTACCTGACTTCAAACTATGCTATGAGGCTACAGTAACCAAAACAGCATGGTAGTGGTACCAAAACAGATATAGAGACCAATGAAACAGAACAGAGGCCTCAGAAATAATGCCACACATCTACAACCATCGGATCTTTGACAAAGCTGATAAAAACAAGCAATGGGGAAAGGATCCCCTATTTAATAAACGGTGTTGGGAAAACTGGCTAGCCATATGCCGAAAACTGAAACTGGACCCCTTCCTTAATGCCTTATATGAAAATTAACTCAAGATGGATTAAAGACTTAAACATAAGACCTAAAACCATAAAAACCCTAGAAGAAAACCTAGGCAATACCATTCAGGACATAGGCATGGGCAAGGACTTCATGACTGAAACACCAAAAGCAATGGCAACAAAAGCCAAAATTGACAAATGGGATCTAATTAAACTAAAGAGCTTCTGCACAGCACAAGAAACTATCAGCAGAGTGAACAGACAACCTACAGAATGGGAGAAAATTTTTACAATCTATCCATCTGACAAAGGGCTAATATTCGGAATCTACAAAGAACTTAAACAAATTTTAAGAAAAAGACAACCCCATCAAAACATAGGTGAAGGATATGAACAGATGCTTCTCAAAAAACCTCATTTATGCGGCCAATAAACATAGAAAAAAAGCACACCATCACTGGTCATTAGAGAAATGCAAATCAAAACCACAATGAGATACCATCTCATGCAAATTAGAATGACGATCATTAAAAAGGAAACAACAGATGCTGGAGAGGGTGTGGAGAAATAGGAACACTTTTACATTGTTGGTGGGAGTGTAAATTAGTTCAAGCATTGTAGACAGTGTGGTGATTCCTCAAGGATCTAGAACCAGAAATACCATTTGACCCAGGAATCCCATTACTGGGTATATACTCAAAGGATTAAAAATCATTCTACTATAAAGACACATGCACACATATGTTTAATGCAGCACTATTCACAATAGCAAAGACTTGGAACCAACCCAAAGGCCCATCAATGATAGACTGGATAAAGAAAATGTGGCACATATACACCAGGTGTATATGTGAATACTATGCAGCCATATAAAAGGATGAGTTCATGGGACATTGATGAAGCTGGAAACCATCATTCTCAGCAAACTAACACAGGAACAGAAAACCAAACACCACATGTTCTCACTCATAAGTGGGAGTTGAACAATGAGAACACATGGACACATGGAGGGGAACATCACACACCGGGGCCTGTCAGGGGTTGGGGGGGCTAGGGGAGGGATAGCATTAGGAGAAATAGCTAATGTATATGACGGGTTGATGGGTGCAGGAAACCACCATGGCACGTGTATACCTATGTAACAAACCTGCATGTTCTGCACATGTGTTCCAGAACTTAAAGTATAATTGAAAAAAATAAAACAACAACAGAAAAACAAAAACTATGCTGAAATCACTGTATACTTAACCCCACTGGTATCCAAGAGTGTGTTCTCTTCTGTAGGTAAACTCTAGAAGCACTGTTCAACTCAATCATAACTCTTGCAGTATTGTATCACTTGACATTAACAATCAACACAAATAATATTCAGAAATTAAACCGAGTGAAATCAGTGGAGTGTCCCGAATGAGACAGGCCCCAGGAGGTTTGCAGCGCTTGAGTGTCTAGCACCCTATTCTCAGCAAAAATGCCTGTAATGTCAATTTGCCTTGTAGTTTCACAGTTCCACTTCCACCAATATTCAACTTCAGGTTTCCATTTCTTAACCCAGAGCAGGAATATATCCAACTGCAGCTGTTTCTCTGCCTGCAGACTTTATGGGGACAGTGAACGAGAGTATGTTGTGCTATTAAATCCTAACCAGGCAGTAAATTACAAGGAGGAAAACAAAAACAAATTCTGCTGAGTAGGAAGATTTTTTTTTTATGTGAATGATTGTAACTTATTATGAGTGAGCAAATAAAATAGTGAAATATTTCTTAAGAATTTGTCATCCTAATTCATTTTTCTTTTGCCTTTAGTTTAGCAATAAAAGGAGTATTTCAAAGAAATAGTTTCCACATGGGGGAAAGTAAGTTGACAGGACAGTAGTAGCCTAGCAGTTCAAAGAGTTACCAAATGAAACCTGTTTCAGTAACTACAGATTTTTTAAAATCCATGGACAGACATGCAGAGGAGAGACTCAAACTCAAATATTTCAACATTCTCAGTGTTCCTGAGACTGTGGAGTGTTGGCAGCATCGTCTCTTCAGCAACGCGTGCTTCAAATTTTTCAAGGGGAGACAGTGAGGAAGGAGGGAGGCAGAGCAATGCTAGAAAATAGACAAAAACCAGTCTTTGCCCCATTTGGGGGGTGACCAGTGATGATTCTTGGGGACACTGAGAGTGTTTGCCTCCTATCAAACCTATTTCTATGGTTTTTCCAGCCCACTCCTTCTCCCAAAATGGGAGCAGAATTTGGCAGACGAAGTCCACAGCATCTTTGTACCAAATAGGAAAGCACAGAACTCAGTAGCTTTCTTGCTTTCTTTGATAATGACACAAGCCATCCACCATTGCAAGTGTCATGTTATGGAAACAAACAATAAACCCATGCCTGTGGCATTCCCAGACCTATCCACCCACTCCCCAACATTCAAAATAATATTGAGGGAATAAAATGGAAGCAATGTCATCATGAGATGGGAATTAGTGTTTTAATTTGGTAGATAGGGAACTTGAGGTTCTAAGAACTTGTTGTTTTCAAGTTCACAAAAGTTCAAGTCCTCCAGGGGTTCTATTGTAGCGATTTTGAGAACATAGAAAAGTTGTTCAAGGTTAGGGACAGGGACATTCATTCCAAGAATTCTAGATCTTAGGTAAAGAGCCTCCCTCTTTACCAAGTTCTCAGACTCTGAAGAATTGGAAGGATTAAACTTTACACCTAATTTTTTTCTTTAAATAAGGTCAAATTAAAATTTTCCTAAAATTGTAACAGTCATAGAAGTCCTCAATGTCACATGATTTCTTTAGAAACAGATTCCCTTCCACCCTCTAGAGACATGGTTAGGGAAGCTGTTTGCATGACAAATGACTACCAGCAAATATTTTCATCAGAAGACAAGGGAATATCACTAGAAATTCAGGAAATCAAGGATATGGAAAGTTCTATATGTTTCCAAGATAGCTCACCTTTAATTTTGTGGAGAAAACAAATTTGCTCTTGCCCAAGAGAGTTCTATAAAACAAAGCTTTTCCAAGGATTTTTTTTTTAAAAGAAAGTGGAAAAAAAGCAGAAACTAGTATATGGGGACAGTGAGGACAGAAATTGTGTTCCTTAATAAAAATATTAATGAGCAGTCTGCTCGCCACAACAAATGTAAATATGCAGTCAAAACAGACGTGTCTTGAAATGGGAGACAGCCAAGCATCTGAAAGGAAAAAAAAAAAAAAACAAAAAAAACAGGGAAATAGAAATGTGCTGCTCCCAAACATTTCTTAGGCCATCTCCTAAATCCCAGTATTTTCATTTGCCAGGTCTGGAGGGAACATTAGCTATTCTTTCATTCTGACCAACACACTCAGAAGGAGCAGTGTGAAGCTATTTCCAGGGAGCCCATCCATCACTTCTGGAGACACTCGCTTTTCAGGTGGACACCCTTTGTGGACTCTGTCTCAGCTCCCCAGGCAGAGAGCAGGGGCTCCTCCTCTATATTCCAGAGCCCTTCTTCCCAGCACTCTTTTGGTACATGCCATAATTGCATTATTATTCTTTCATGAGCACAAGTTGATAAGATGGTAAGAACGATTGGCCAATGTATTGCAATGGACTGAATGTTGGTGACCCACTCTCCAAAATTCTTATGTTGAAATCCTAATCCTTAATATGATGGTATTAGGAGGTAGGGCCTTTTGGAGGTGATTAGGTCATGAGGGTGGAGCCCTTATGAATAAGAATAGTGCCCTTATAAAAACGACCCCAGAGAGCTCTCTCCTCTTTCTGCCAGAAGTTGGCAGTCCGTAACCCAGAAGAGCATCCCTCACTGGAACGGCGCCATGATGGCACCCTGATCTCAACTTCCAGCCTCCAGAACTGTGGGACATAAATTTGTTGTTTAGAAGCCTCCCCAGTCTATGGCACTTTGTTATAGCCGTTCAAGCTAAGATAGTGGGTGTTATGATCCTGACTTATACATGAGTGTCAGCACATGGATTGCTCAATGAGATGTTACATTGATGCATGAGGAAAATAAGATCCAGATGTGTTCATTGACTTACCCAGATCACGCAGCTGTGTATCAAATTAAATCTCCTCAAAAGCCTTAAAAAAAATTTCTGGATATATAATCCAGCAAAGGGTTTTATCCTAACAAGAAAAACAACATAATATGCTCAATCTTAGCCAAAAGGCCAAAAGTGATGAAAACTCCATAATGAAGCTGGCATAACCATAGTCCAGAACCCAAATGTGTGCTTCAGATTAGCTGTGTTCTTTTTAATATTTAAACAGTAACCCTGTGCTCACTGTGCTCAACAATGTGGAGAGAATTTGAAACTTGAGTGAATGCAAAAAGCAATTCCATTCAGGTTTTCAACATGCCTGTATCACCCTGTGCTGGGAATGAGGACACAAAGGTGAATGAGGCGGATCTTGGCCCCTGAGGAGCTTGTCATCTACTGAGCACTTAACGAAGACACCAGGGATTCCTTTATTTTTTTTAAATAAATACAATTTTCAAGAAAAAAAATTTCCACAGAAAATAGTAGATATAATTTATTTTTTGAAAAGTTAAAGAGAGGTTGAGGAAGAAGACATACTAAAGGAAGAGAACAAGAGTGATTCCAAGTTCTGGTACCCTGCCTAGGGAGGCCTTGCTGCTCTCGGGCAGCCTGGAGCTTGTCAGCGCTCTTTATTGCTTTGGGACAAATGGGGGTGTTGTCAGTGTCCTTGTCCTTGTCATTCTTTCTTAATCCATCATATGCCCTATATGCTGAACGACATGCCAAAACTTCATGGGGAATTTCCTGCTTTGTGTTCCAGGAAACTCCCAAATTCCCAGCTGATGCTGATGCTGCAGGTTCAGATATCAGATGTTGAGGCACCCTCCTACCCCACCCCAGCAAAGCAACTCTCTCAAAATGTGGAGAGAAAGAAGAGCCAGGAAAGCCATCTCTAACACCGTCTTCCTACTTCTCTATCTACTCGTGCACCATCCAACTCCTCCCACCTTTGCCCAGTCCCTTTTCCTGCCATCTACTATCTCTTCTAGAATGGCTGAAAGCCCTTACACAGCCAACTTCAGAGCAAATTCATGGACATGCAACCTGGGCAGCCACACAGAGTCCTGTGCTCAGTAGACCCCATGCTTAATGTTCTCCTGTTGTCATCTTGAAATCCTTAATCAAGTTTTTATTATTGTTTTAATTAGAATGTATTTATTTATAAATTAGATTATTATAAATTAGACTATATTTTTAAATTATTTATAATTTAATTATAACTATTATTTTCCCCTCATTTTTATTTTCCATGATGTCCCACAAATTATGTTCTAATGACCCCATCCTTTTAAAATCTAAGCATCAGGACTGCACAGGTTTTATATCAGCACAGTGCCTGAGCTATATGTGGTTTTTGCTATCCCAGGCATTATCACAGCAGAGTACTGAAGTCCAAATAGTGGTTGAGCTGCAGGTGCTACTGTTCTTCCTCTGGGAGTTAAGAACCATGATGAAAGAATTTTTGGGGGATGCCTTAACAGGTTTAAGGGAGCAACAATTTCCAAACAATGCCAGCCATGAAGCTTAGTCTTCCTGTCAGTCACAATCCATTGATGCATTGGCAGAGTCGGATCTGTTCCTGAGGTCTACCAAACATCCTCCTGGGTAAACAGATCAGAGCTAATTAAACAAATTGTGGCAACAATCGTGTTAGAACACACACAATTACAATAGACTGCTATACAATCACAACGGCTCTCAAAATCTGGTGGCTGAACCTGCAGCATCGACACCCCCTGGGGATTTGTTAGAAATGTACAGTCTGGGATCTACCAAATCAGATTCTGGGGATGGGGCCTAACAACCTGTGTTTTACCAAGCTACCAAGGCAATTCTGATGTCACTAAGAACCACTGGCTTATACACGAAAGAAGCAAGAGTTTCCAGCTGCAAAAATGTAGTATCAATTATGATTAATGTCCTTCACCATTTGACCTACTGAGGAAACACATATTGATTCATTCCGTCATTTACTTCCATCAAAATTCTTTTTATCCATATATTAAATACATGTAGGAATGTGCGTGTGTGTGTGTGTCTGTGTGTGTGTGTGTGTATTTAAGCCTCTGAAGTGAGCCAGGCACTGCAATGGATGGTATGTGTCATAAAAGGGTTTATAATCCAATGCAGGGGAATGAAAGAGTCAAATTTATAAACATGAATAACTGCCTGGAATTCTGGGTGAGATGCACCAGAAAATATGTGTTTGACCCAGGGAAGAGATTACATAGAACTTGTTGAAGCATAGTTAGGGAAAACTTAAGGAAAGTTTTCTTCTACAACTACTGATTATTCTACAATTCTAGTTATTCTACAACTAGGATTTTGATGAACAGACATGGGGAAGAGAAACGTCCAGGCACAGGAAGAGCATAAAGGCATGAGGTGGAAAAGAATAGAGTGTGTTTCCAGATAAGCATACAATTCCATTGCCTTGGAGTGTGGATTCTGTGAGAAGGATTAATCTGGGAATAAACCAGAGGAACAGTGTGGGTTTCTGTTACTCCAGCTTCTGGAGTAAGGGCCTTGAGTGTGAGGCAGAATTTGGACTTCCCAGAATGAGACTGAGAGCTGTGTTCTGAGCCCTGTTTGTTGGGGGTCGGGGGGCGGGGGTCTCAGCTTCCTGTTCAGTTTTGGCCACATTTTGACTGTGTGATTCCAGGGAAAATCATCTAAGCAATCTGTGATGCCATTCTGACAAAGAGAAAAGTATATTTGTCTGTTTATTTCACAGGTAAAGTGAGATAGGCAGAAACAAGTTTACAGTCATTTGGAGACAGAGCCACGTTGCTGGCCCACCTCATGAGACTAGGGGAGGCTTCAGGCCCTTGCCAGGTGATGCATAGCATGCTATTCCTAAATCGACTTTTTAATCTTTCGCATCAGACTCCTTGAGGACAGGGTTTTTTTTTTTTTTTTTTTTTTTGGTTTTTTGTTGTTGTTGTTTTTTTTTTTTTGGTGATATATTTTGTTCATTTTTCTTTTTTTAAGTCAAGAGTAATTTGTAGTTTGGAAAGTTTTCCTGAGCAAGGGTGTGTTTAATCTTCTGCTTTTAGCCACCAGACTTCCAGCTCATCTCTCTCCACCCTCATCTCCTGCACGGTGTTATGGATGGGGTAATAGGCAGCTGCCAGCCTGTCTAAATCCAGGGACAAGAGACATCTATGACAACACGATGGGCCCTGAGGCAAAGGAGGAATGTCATTTGTTAACTACCTTTCTAGCTATTTCTGCCTGATTCATTACGCTCACTCTTTCGCAAAGAAATATACACAAACAGATTACAATGAGCAAAACATCCCATTAAAAAATATGTATGTGCTTGGAAAAAAACTGATTTCTTTTGAATGTTAATTCTTGAGGGTAAAACCGTCTATGATGCTGTACAGCACTCAAATGACATAAGTAATTTGATGCTTTGAAGGCCTCATTTAAAAAGCAGTACAAAAATAGCCAGGGGAATGTAAAACAGTGCTACTTCTATGGACAGCAAGTTGGCAATACCCATCAAAACCTAAAATCCAGTAAAATGTGAACCAAAAGTTATAGGGCTTTATCATACTGATAACTTGGCTCTGTAAAAGGTTAGCCAATAAAGTATTGTTTGTAATAACAATTTTTAAAAAGAATTAGAAGCAAACCAGAATGATGTGAATAGGGAACTGGTTAAATAAAGTATAACCATAGAGTACTTGGCGATCAGAGCAAAGAATAAGGAAGCACTTTATCCCCTTCGATCTGGAGAAAGCTTCATAATTTACAGTTTGTGACAAATGAAAATGACAGCACAATGTGATCAGTATTTTGCAATTAAAAAATCAGAAAAAAATGTCTGTAATCTCAGTACTCTGGGAGGCCAAGGTGGGAGGATCACTGGAGTCCAGGACTTTACAGTGAGCTATGACTGCGCCACTGCACCCCAGCCTGGGTGACAGAGTGAGACCCTGTCTCAAAAAGAAGACAAACCAGAAAAAAAGAGTTTATACGTATTTTTATTTTTATTTTATTTTATTTTATTTTGGAGGTGGAGTCTTGCTTTGTCTCGCAGGCTGGAGTGCAGTGGCATGATCTCGGATCCCTGCAAGCTCCACCTCCCGGGTTCCTGCCATTCTCCTGCCTCAGCCTCCTGAGTAGCTGGGACCACAGGCGCCGCCACCACGCCCGGCTAATTTTTTGTGTTTTTAGTGGAGACGGGATTTCACCGTATTAGCTAGGATAGTCTCGACCTCCTGACCTCGTGATCCACCCACCTCGGCCTCCCAAAGTGCTGGGATTACAGGCGTGAGCCACCACGCCCGGCCTACACGTATTTTTATGTACAAAAAAATACACCAAAATATATGGCTACAAAAAAAATAAATAAATAACCTTGGCAGCTTCCCAGGAAGACAACTAAGGGGCTAGGACGTGAGTTGGGAGAGACTACATTGCATACCTTTTTTATTCTTTTAGATTTAGAGCTGCATAAATGTATTATTAAAAGGTAAGTGTGGCCGGACGCGGTGGCTCAAGCCTGTAATCCCAGCACTTTGGGAGGCCGAGACGGGCGGATCACGAGGTCAGGAGATCGAGCCATCCTGGCTAACATGGTGAAACCCCGTCTCTACTAAAAAATACAAAAAAAACTAGCCGGGCGAGGTGGCGGGGGCTGTAGTCCCAGCTCTCGGGAGGCATGCAGGGAGGAGAATGGGCGTGAACCCGGAGACGGGACTGTTGCAGTGAAGCCGAAGACGCGCCACTTGCACTCCAGCCTGGGCGACAGAGCGAAGACTCCGGTCTCAAAAAAAAAAAAAAGGTAAGTGTATTAAAATGGAGAATTTTAAACAGCTTTTTAAAACATAACTTCGGCAACAGAACAAGACCCCAACTTCTAAATAAATCTGCCTAAAATATAAACTAGGAAATTCTACATTTCTCGTAATCATTCTGAAGGACTTCGCAGTTTGAAATTGCTTTTCTAAAAGCTCACGTAACTTTACATTAAAAAAAAAAAAAAAAAAAAAAATATATATATATATATATCAGTGATATATATATATATTAGGGTGGTCCTGCTAAGAAAAATGGGATGATCCAAGTATACTTCTTTACCTTTACCCCAAAGAAACAAGGCCATAAGCCAGTTCCTTAGTTCATTCGGACTGCTACAACAAAATACAATAAACTCTGTGGCTTTTAAACTACAGAAATGTATTTCCCACAGTTCTGGAGGCTGGCAGTCCAACAGCAAGATGCTGGCAGATTTTGTGTCGATGGGGGTCTGCTTCCTGGTTCATAAACAGCATCTTTGCACAGCATCCTCACATGGTGGAAGGGATGAAGAGTCTCTCTCTGACTCCTTTTATATGAGCATCAATTCCATTTGTGAGGTCTCCACCCCCATGACCTAATCACCTCCCAAAGGTCCCTCTTTCAAATACCATCACCTTGGAGGTTAAGATTGACATAGGAATTTTAGGGAGACACAAACTTTTAGACCACAGCAGTCGAGGAAGAAAATCACTGACAGCGATCATGAAAAAGGAGGACAATATGTAAAATGTGAAAGGGAAGGGCACATTAAGCCCAGTTATTTATTTTATTTCCCTTGTTTCAGAATAATAGTCGTTGGACTTAGTAAATTTTATGCAACACAAAATGCAATGTCTATAAAAATAAACCAGTTGCTCAATAACAATTAACTACTCGCTAAGTGAATACACAATATTTTTATAATGAAATCAAAGAGAAAGTCAGTACATGTGACCTCTTAAAGAAGACACATGCCCCATAATGAATAAACAACATCTTCACGCTAATGATTATCAGTTCCCAGAGAGGTTACTTAGAATATATTTAAATGTAGGCAGAAGTCATAATAACAGAACATAACTGAGTAAAAGCCATTATTCAAGGGACCAAAACAAAGGAATTCAAATGAGCAGCCCTGAGATGATCTGTTTAAGGATGCATTTCAGATCATCAGAGAACATACAGGACTACCAACTCTTTCAAACTGTCTTCCATCAATATTACTCTTCTCAGCGGACTTTTGCATGATACCGAGCGGCTGTGAATTAACGTTATACTTCCCGACAAGGGCCTGGAGGTATTATCAGGTGCTGCTGTGGGACGGAATGATGGGTTTTAATCATCAGCACAGTTAGCACTGAGTGAACGTCCTTTAACAAAAGCTGAAGAGCCTTTCCATCTGACATGGAAATAGAAGATGTAGCTACTTCTGCATGAAAGTGAACTGATGAGAGGGCCAAGCTTTCCCTTAAGAACATTTTAGGATCATTTCAACATATGCATAAATGAGAAATTGGTCAAAATTTGACCAAAGTTGAATATTTTTGCCTGAAATAAAGCCAAGCAAGTGTTATCAAAAGTCCACCTTAGTCACCTTTTTAAAGCCAGAAGAGCACCCAGAGAACATTTAGATTTGAGCAAATGACTTTATAGTGAAGGACCAAAAATAAACTGGTTAGAAGATGTATGTCTTGACAACTAAATCAGTTGACTTGCAGTACATGGGTGTAAGCAAAAAAACAGTTAAATGTTAGCAGATGCTTAAATAAGAAAGCTGATTTGGCTATATTTTAGCTGAAGTTATTCTTTCTGGCAATATATCAGTTAGAATAAGCTTCACCCTCATTTAACAGAAGAACCAAAATAACAGTGGCTGAAACGAAACAAGAGAATTTTATTTCTCTCTTATATAAAAGAAGTCTAAAGATAGGCAATTGCAATTCAGGACTGGTGCAATGGCTCCATAATTATCAGGGACCAAGGTTCCTCCTCCCCTTTTTCTGAACGTGCTGGTTGGTTTCCATCTTCAAGGTCATCTACATGGTCCAAGATGGCCAGCCACGGCCTTTGCAAACATGCCTGCTTCACAAGTACAAAGAGGGGAGAAGAAAGGGGGCACGACTCTCAACTGAGTGTTGGGGAACTATAATTTAAAAAACAAATATTCTCTCAATCCAGAAATCCTCTCCACAAAAGTGATAGAGGAAGAAAGCCCTTTTATTTTTGAATAAGCGTGAAACCAGAATGTAATGCATATCACAGGCAATCTGATAAGAGATTACACGGAGAGAAATCTCACCCTTCACACACCCAAGCACATACAACCTGTTGCATAAAGTTCTCAGGATGTATCATAACTAGTCTTCAAGAGAGAGGTCTGGACAGCACCATTTTATTATACTTAGTTTATCCTAAATCTACCTGGTAACTGTGGTGACCATCTGTGTAAATTAACTGGCTTTATACAAAGGAAAACTAAACTTCTCATATTGTTTGGACAGGAGGTAGTTTTACAACTTGGAGTCAGGCTAAAATTACTCCCCTACTCTCCTACTGAAACTAGGAGATAGGAAGCTATCTTCCTTGAATGTTTACATTCAAAGAAGAAGGTTCCTTCCTGAGTCCTCGAGACAGGCATTCTAGGGTCAAGTTGACACATGGCCTATCTACTTTTCAAAACAATTTACATACATTTCTAAGAGAGCAGAAAGCACTTGCAGTTATAAGTTTCCAAAGTAAACACTCTAAGAAAAAGGAGGAGACTGATGTTATCTTCCCTTATTTTTTTTTTTTTGTTCTTTATATTCTTTTTT
>NW_016811408.1:0-2675 GCF_001698545.2 Rhinopithecus bieti | reverse complement strand
ATGTTTAAAAAAACGTAAAATCTTAGTAATCTTCTTTCAAATTGATAGTCTCTCTTTAGTCATCTTTAATTAATGAAGTATATGCAGTTGTATATGCTGATCTTGTCCTACTTTTACTTTCATTTTGAATATGGCATTTTCTCATTCAAAGAATTAAAAGGTATTAATTCTGTTTGGAATATTCTCCTACATATTGTCATTACTCACTTGACTTGTTATTCACTTAAATCATTCATCTATAGTTTTTCTTTCTTTCTTTTCTTTTTTTTTTCTCACTCTGTCGCCCAGGCTGGAGTGTACTGCTGCGATCTTGTCTCACTGCAACCTCTGCCTCCTAGGTTCCAGCGATTTTCCCACCTCAGTCGCCCTAGTAGCTGGGATTACAGGCGCCCGCTGCCACACCTAGCTAATTTTTGTATTTTTAGTAGAGATAGGGTTTCACCATGTGGCCAGGCTGGTCTTGAACTCCTGACCTCAAGTCATCCACCCACTTCGGCCTCCCAAAGTGTTTGAGTTATTGGGGCCTAAAAATGGATAGATTACTATTTGTTGAATTAGGTTTTTCATTATTATCAGTATCATAGTAAATATTTGTATAATTCTTAACACAATTCTTGGTTCTTTGTAGATGATTCTCACATGTTTGCTGATGAGTGAATCATAAACTTGAATTTTGTTGCAAGTTGTTCCTACTGAGGAAGAGCAGTAGCAGAGGGACTGTTTCAATGGGAAGAAGATAATTGAATACTGCATTTTTTCCAGATATTAAATTTGGCTTCTAATTAAGGAACCAAAGGGGAATTTAGAAACTGAAAAATTCTTAGGTTAGAATTGGAAAAATACAGAGTAACTACTTGCAAAGGGAGGTAATGAATCCGTAGAATCAATTATATTTAATAGATACTTTTGTATTTGATAAACTCAGGCAAACTGTTATTTTAATTGAGATCTCTGCACTTCTGGAAGTTAACTCTGAGAATCAATTTATTTATTGTATGGATTTTTTGTGGGGGAGTGAAAATTAAATAGAGCCAGATAGATGTTAAAATGGTAAAGACAGGAACAGCTTGAGTCTGTTAAAATGGTAAAGACAGGAACAGTTCCCAGTGAAATCAACACAGAAGGTGGGTGATTTCTCCATTTCCAACTGAGGTACCCAGCTCATCTCATTGAGACTCATTAGAGAGGGGATGAAGCCCATGGAGGGCGAGCCAAAGCAGGGTGGGGCATTGCCTCACCAGGGAAGTTCAAGGGGCCAGGGAAATTCCTCCCCTAGCCAAGGGAAGCCATGACGGAATATGCCATGAGGAACAGGGCATTCCGGCCCAGACACTACACTTTTTCCATGATCTTCACAACCCTCAGACCAGGAGATTCCTTCGGGTGCCTACACCACCAGGGCCCTGGGTTTCAAGCACAAAACTGGGCAGCCGTTTGGGCAGACACTGAGCTAGCTGCAGGATTTTTTTTTTTTTTCATACCCCAGTGGCACCTGAAACACCAGCAAGACAGAACTTTTAACTCGCCTGGAAAAGGGGCTGAAGCCGGGGAGCCAAGTGGTCTAGCTCAGTGGATCCCACCACCACAGAGCAAGCTAAGATCCACTGGCTTGAAACTCTCACTGCCAGCACAGCAGTCTGAAGTCCACCTGGGATGCTGGAGCTTGGTGGGAGGAGGGGCATCTGGCATTACTGAGGCTTGAGTAGGTGGTTTTCCCCTCACAGTGTAAGCAAAGCCACCAGGAAGTTTGAACTGGGTAGAGACCACTGCAGCTCACCAAAGTGACTGTAGCCCAACTGCTTCTCTGGAGTCCTCCTCTCTGGGCAGGGCATCTCTGAAAAAAAGGCAGCAGCCCCAGTCAGGGGCTTACAGATAAAACTCCCATCTCCCTCAGACAGATCACCTCAGGGAAGGGTGCTATTGGGTGGCTATGGGTGCAGCTTCAGCAGACTTAAATGTTCCTGCCTACTGGCTCTGAAGAGAGCAGCAGATCTCCCAGGATAGTGCTCAAGCTCTGCTAAGGGACAGACTGCCTCCTCAAGTGAGTCACTGACCCCCATGCCTCCTGACTGGGAGACACCTCCCAGTAGGGGTCAACAGATAGCTCATACAGGAGAGCTCTGGCTAGCATCTGGTGGGTGCCCCTCTGGGATGTGACCTCCAGAGGAAGGAACAGGCAGCAATTTTTGCTGTTCTGCAGCCTCCAATGGTGATACCCAGGCAAGCAGGGTCTGGAGTGGACCTTCAGCAAATTCCAGCAGACCTGCAGCAGAGGGACCTGACTGTTAGAAGGAAAACTAACAAACAGAAATGAATAGCATCAATATCAACAAAAAAGACATCCACACAGAAACCCCATTTGAAGGTCACCAACATCAAAGACCAAAGGTAGTTAAATCCATGAAGATGAGGAAAAATCAGCACAAAAAGGCTGACAATTCCAAAACCAGAATGCCTTTTCTCTTCCAGAGAATCACAACTCCTTGCCAGCAAGGGAACAAAACTGGACAGAGAATGAGTTTGATGAATTGACAGAAGTGGGCTTCAGAAGGTGGGTAATAACAAACTCCTTTAAGCCAAAGGAGCATATTCTAACCCAATGCAAGAGAGCTAAAAACCTTGAAAAAAGGTTACAGGAATTGCTACCTAAAATAACCAGTTTAGAGAAGAACATG
>NW_016811407.1:0-2722 GCF_001698545.2 Rhinopithecus bieti | reverse complement strand
AGAAATGAAGGCAAAGCAAGAAGCCTGGAGAGGAAACTGCATTCAGTGATGGAGAGGCTTCTGACTTTACATTCTCATCTTTTGGGATACAGTTTTGTTGCAGGACCTGGTGAATTCAAGTTAAGCAATGGGAAATTTTTCATTTTGCCCTAATGTTAGAGATTAAGTGTTGCTCAAGATCATGGCTGAATTTCAGGAACAGTTTGGTTTTTTTTTAAGCCTGTCTTTGGCATCTAACCTAATCATATCCTGTCTACACTCTGCAGTTTATCTCTGAAAGATCATATTCAAGAAGGACAAAAAAAAAAAAACATGATTAAATAACCCATAGAAGGGAATACTTATTCTGTATTATAGAATGAGGTGTTGCCTTATTCTAAAACAAAATGAATAAATAAACCGTAAAAGATGGGTTCTTTATTTTGGACCCAAGTTATCAGGCTTTTATCCCTTTCTCACAAAAGAATTGTTCTATTCTTTTTCTTATGTTACATTTCTTCTCTCAATGAAAGGCTCTATCCCTGAAGAGGATGCTGGGAAATTATATAACACCTGTGCTGTGTTTGGGCCTGATGGAACTTTACTAGCAAAGTACAGAAAGGTAAGTAGGAAGTGTGGCATAACAATTTGTTATCTTTAAGCCAGCAACAATGTGTGGAAAAAACAAAAGAATGTGCTATGAAGTCTCCTAGTCCCTCTCATTATATCATACATGTATTAGGGTTTTAACTGATTGGCACAGGTGGTTATTCTTGGCCATTTGCATTTTTATATAAATTTTAGACACAACCTGTCAATTTCTGCAAAGGAACAACCTATAGTAATTTTTGTTGTTGTTTTTTTGGTTTTATTTTTAGACGGAGTCTCGCTCTGTCGCCCAGGCTGGAGTGCAGTGGCGCAATCTTGGCTCACTGCAAGCTCCACCTCCTCAGTTCACATCATTCTCCTGCCTCAGCCTCCCTTGTAGCTGGGACTACAGGCGTCTGCTACCACACCCAGCTACTTTTTTGTATTTTTAGTAGAGACGTGGTTTCACCATGTTAGCCAGAATGGTCTTGATCTCCTGCCTCGGCCTCCCAAAGTGATCTGCCTGCCTCGGCCTCCCAAAGTGCTGGGATTACAGGCATGAGCCACTGCGCCCTGCCAACCTATAGTAATTTTTATTAGTATTTCATTGAATATATAGAGAACACTTTGGGAAGAGTTGCCATCTTTTTAGTATTAAATGCATATAGATGGCCAGGTGCAGTGCCCCATGCCTATAATCCCAGCCCTTTGGGAGGTCAAAGTGGGTGGATCACCTGGGGTCAGGGGTTCAAGACCAGCCTGGCCAGCATGGTGAAACCCCGTCTCTGCTAAAAATACAAAAAATTAGCTGGGTGTGGTAGCAGACACCTGTAGTCCCAGCTACTCGGGAGGCTGAGGCAGGAGAATGGCATAAACCTGGGAGGCGGAGTTTGCAGTGAGCTGAGATCCAGCCACTGCACTCTAGCCTGGGTGACAGAGCGAGACTCTGTCTCAAAAAAAAAAAAAGATTAAAAAAAAAATACAAAATTGGCTGGGTGTGGTGGCTCATGGCTATAGTCCCACCTACTTGGGAAGCTGAGACAGGAGAATCGCTTGAACCTGGGAGGTGGAGGCTGCAGTGAGCCAAGATCGTGCCACTGCACTCCAGCCTGGGCAAGACAGCAAGACTCCGTCTCAAACAAACAAAAAAAATGCATATACATTTAGTATCATTAAGTCTTCTTGATGAGTTGACCCTTTTATCATTATGAAATGTCTTTTTTTCTTGTAATACCTTTTGTCTTGAATTCTGCTTTATCTCTGCTATCACTGTAACCACGCCAGGCTTCTTATGCCTACTGTTTGCTAGTACATGGTTTTTCCAGTTCTTTGTTCTCAAGCTATATGTGTTTTCATATTTTAAGTAGATCTCTTGTCAACAGCATATAATTATATCTTAATTTTTTCTTTATTCTGATAATCTGTGTCTTTTAATTGGTTAGTCCATTTCTATTTAATGCACTTATTGATATGACTGAATTTAGGGATACAGACATTTTACTTTTTTTCCCTCTGTTCATCTTTTCTGTATTATTTTAGATTAATTAAATATTTTTTAGAGTTCTGTTTTAATTTATTTTTTTAGTTATACCTCTTTGCTTTTTTTTTTTTCTTCCAGTTGTTGCCCTGGGAATTATAATATGCATCCTTAACTTTACATAGGCTACTTAAGAGTTCATATGATACCACTTTAACCACTTTATGTGAAATTTAAGAACCTTATAATGGTATAAGTCCATTTTTCTACCCCACTGCCCCTGCCCTTATTCTTTATGCTATAGTTGTCATTTGTAGTCCATGTATATATGTTACAAATCCAACAAAACAGTAATACTTGATTTAAATAGTCATATGTATTTTAAAGAAATTAAGAAAATAATCTTTATGCTTATCCAAATATTTATCATTTCTGGTGTTTTTCTTTCCTTCCTGAAGATCCTTCTTCTATCTGGTATATCCTTCAGACCAAAGGCCCTCGTTTAGAATTTTTGTACTGAGGATCTGTTAGCTAGGAATTCTGTTCGTTTTTCTTTACGAATATGTCTTTACATTGTTTTCATTCTTGAAAGATATTTTTGCTGGAATAAAATTTTGGATTGATAGTTTTCTTTTTTTTTTTCCACTAGTAGTTGTTATCTAGTCTTTTTTTTTTTTT
>NW_016811406.1:0-2478 GCF_001698545.2 Rhinopithecus bieti | reverse complement strand
TGTACCATTTTATATTCCCACCAGCAATGTATGAATGATCCAGTTTCCCTGTATCTTTATCAGCATTTCAAGTTATCACTTTATTTTAGCCATTCTGATAGGTGTGTAGTAGTATTTCATTGTGATTTTGATTTGCGTTTTCCTTTTTTTTTTTTTTTCTTTTGAGACGGAGTCTCACTCTGTCACCAAGGCTGGCTTTGTGTGTGTGTGTGTGTGTGTGTGTGACCTGGACTGGAGTACAATGGCGTGATCTTGGCTCACTGAAATCTCCCCTTCCCGGGTTCAAGTGATTCTCCTGCCTCAGCCTCCCGAGTAGCTGGGATTACAGGTGCCCACCACCACATCCAGCTAATTTTTTGTATTTTTAGTACAGATGGGGTTTCACTATGTTGGCCAGGCTGGTCTCAAACTTCTAACCTCGTGATCTGCCCGCCTCAGCCTCCCGAAGTGCTGGGATTACAAGCGTGAGCCACCACACCGGGCCTTGGACGTCTTTTCATGTGCTTATTTGCCATCTGTATGTATCTTCTCAGGTGCAATGTCTCATGTCTTTTGCCTGTTTTCCTTTTTTTCTTTTTTTTTTTTTGTTTTTTTGAGATGGAGTTTCACTCTTGTTGCCCAGGCTGGAGTACTGTGGCGTGATCTCAGCTCATTTCAGCCTCAGCCTCCCAGGTTCAAGGGATTCTCCTGCCTCAGCCTCCCAGGTAGCTGGTATTACAGGCTCCTACCACCATGCCTGGCTAATTTTTGTATTTTTAGTAGAGATGGGGTTTCGTCATGTTGACCAGGCTGGTCTTGAACTCCTGACCTCAGGTAATCCACTCACCTCAGCCTCCCAAAGTGCTGGATTACAGCACTTTGCTGTAATCCCAGTATAAGCCACTGCCCAGCTATCTTTTGCCTGTTTTCTAATAGTATTATTTGCTTTTTTACTGTTTAGTTTTTAAGAATTCTTTTTATATTGTAGATACTAGTCCTTTTTGGGGTATGTGATTTACAAGTATTTTTTTCCCAGTCTGTAGCTTGTCTTCACTTTCTTAACAGGGTTTATCTTAGAACAAAAGTTTTTTTTAATTTCAAAGAAGTCCAGCTTATGTGTTTTTCCTTTTATGGATTGTGCTTTTGATGTCATGGCTAAGAACTTTTTGCCTAGCTCTAGATCTCCGAAATTTTCTTCTAAATTTTTTTTCTTAAAAGTCCACGATCTGTTTTCAGTTCCTTTTAGGGTTTTGTTTTGTTTTGTTTTGCCTATGAATGTCCACAAACATCAACACCATTTGTTGAAAAGACTATCTTTCCTCCACTGAATTACTTTTGCTCTTTTGTCAAAAATCAGTTGGGCATATTTGTGTAGGTCTATTTCTGAGATGTCTGTTCTCTTCCATTTGTCAGCGTCTGTCATTCTTCCAATACCACACAATCTTGAAATATAATGTCTTGAAATTGTATGGACTGATTTCCCCCGTTTTATTCTTCTTTGTAAAAATTGCTTTAGCTATTCAACTTCTTTTGTTATCCATAAAAGTTTTAGAACAATCTTATCTCTATTTTTAAAAAGTCTGGGCAGGTCGGCCGGGCGCGGTGGCTCAAGCCTGTAATCCCAGCACTTTGGGAGGCCGAGACGGGCGGATCACGAGGTCAGGAGATCGAGACTATCCTGGCTAACATGGTGAAACCCCGTCTCTACTAAAAAATACAAAAAACTAGCCGGGCGAGGTGGCGGGCGCCTGTAATCCCAGCTACTTGGGAGGCTGAGGCAGGAGAATGGCGTAAACCCGGGAGGCGGAGCTTGCAGTGAGCTGAGATCCGGCCACTGCACTCCAGCCCGGGCGACAGAGTGAGACTCAGTCTCAAAAAAAAAAAAAAAAAAAAGGTCTGGGCAGGTCACAGTGGCTCATGCCTGTAATCCCAATACTTTGGGAGGCTGAGGTGGGCAGATGACTTGAGCTCAGGAGCTCCAGACCAGCCTAGGCAACATGGTGAAACCCATCTTTACAAAAAATATAAAAATTAGCTGGGTGTGGTGGCATGCCTCTAGTCCCAGCTACTCAGGAGGCTGAGGTGGGAGGATTATTTGAGCCTAGGAGGTTGAGGCTGCAGTGAACAGTGATCATACCACCGCACTCCAGCCTGGGCGACAGAGTGGGATCCAAAAGAAAAACCTTGCTAGAATTTTGATAGGATTTGTGTTAAACTGGTGTTTGGGGGCAATCATTGACTTTTACTATGTTAAATCTTCTAATCCATGAACATTGTGTGTCTCCCCTTTTATATAGATCATCTTTGATATCTTTTATCAGTCGTAGTTTTCAGCATATAAATCCTATACATATTTCTTTGTGGAATGATTATAAAGGGTATTTTAAATGGGTGTCCACATGTTCATTGCTACTATATAGAAATATAATTCATTTTTGTGTGTTTATCTTAATCCTATATCCTTGCTGAACTAATTTATTCTAGTTTTTTTTTTTTTTT
>NW_016811405.1:0-493 GCF_001698545.2 Rhinopithecus bieti | reverse complement strand
CCCCAGATCAAGGTCCTGTAGGGCTCTCTTCCTGGCTTGTAGACAGCCACCTTCTCATTATATGTCCTCACATGGCAGTGATCTCTCTCTCTCGATCGCTCTCTTCCCGATCGCTCTCTCTCTCTCTCCCTCTTTTTCTCACTCTTCCTCTTCTTCTTAAGGCTACAGTCCTGTTGGATTAGAACCTGATCCTTATGACCTTATTTAATCTTAATTACTTCCTAAAGAACCTACCTCTAGATATAATCACACTGGGGGTTATGGCTTCAACATACAAATTTGGGGAACACAATTCAATTCATAGCACTTATGTTCATTGTGAACACCAAAAATGCTTGGTTCATAAGACAGCAAATTCTGTTCTGCACAAAAACCAAACCAGAAGTTCTCTACTACAGGTCATTAACAGGTATTAGATATGAATTTGTGCTCCACAGAAGTTATATTGTGCTTAGTACAGTGCATGTTAGCATGTGCCTCTGGCCCCTTCCCC
>NW_016811404.1:0-884 GCF_001698545.2 Rhinopithecus bieti | reverse complement strand
CTTCTTTTATGTTTAAAATGAAATGAATGTGATAAATATAAATTAATAACTTTCATTTATGTAGTAGTAAAAGCGTTAATAATTCTTTTAAGAAAGAAACTATTTCATTTCTACCCAGCTTGGATTCACCATAAATGCAATCTGTAAATGATATTAGAATCTGTAAAGTCCCCTTGTTGCACTCACTTTTTTTCTGTGCCCTAACTGAAAATTACAGAGTGCTCTGACCCACTTAACTGCAGCTTTCTCCCAGCAAGCTTGAACCCAAACTGGACCTTGAACATTCCCAGACACTGATAAAAGTATCTAGGTTGTTGCCCAAAACACCGAAAGAAACTGGCCCTGGCCTTGAACCAAATTCCCTCATGTAAATTCCATACCCTGATGTACTGGTTTATAACCTTGGTTGATAAAGCAGCAGCAAGGTTTGAAAAGACTGACTCCAATTTTGAAAGAAGTTCTACTGTGGGTAAAATGCTATCAAACAGCACTGCATACTACAGAGAAATCTTTCTTGAAAGGAAGAGTTAACTGATGTGGCAAACTTCACTGTTGTCTTAAGTAATCCCAGCACTTAGGGAGGCTGAGGTAGGCGGATCACTTGAGGTCAGGAGTTTGAAACTAGCCTGGCCAACATGGTGAAACCCCGTCTCTACTAAAAATACAAAAAGTAGCTGGGCATGATGGCATGCACCTGTAATCCCAGCTACTCAGAAGGCTGAGGCAGAAAAATCGCTTGAACCCAGGAGTCAGAGGTGAGGTTGCAGTGAGCCAAGATCCTGCCACTGCACTCCAGCCTGAGTGACAGAGGGAGATTCTGAAAGAAAGAAAAGAAAGAAAGAAGAAAGAAAGAAAGGAAGGAAGGAAGGAAGGAAGGAAGGAAG
>NW_016811403.1:0-885 GCF_001698545.2 Rhinopithecus bieti | reverse complement strand
AAAAGAACAGTTTAAATCTATGTGACGAATACACACATCGCAAAGCAGTTGCTCAGAAAGTTACTCTGTAGGTTTCATTGGAAGATGTTTCCCTGCTCACCACAAGCCTCCGGGCGTCACTAAATTTATCTCTACCGATTTCAAAGACAGAATTTCAAAACTGCTCAACATAGAGTAAGCAAAAATTCTGTGAAGTGAATGCACATGTCAGAGAGCAGATTCTTGGAATTCTTCTTTCTCGATTTTATTGCAGTATATTTCAATATTTACCATAGTCCTCAATGCGCTCTGAAATATCACTTTTTCGGTTACACAGGAACAGTGTTTAAACACTGCCTTGTGAGAAAAGAGGTATAACTTCCTGAGCGGAATGCATACATCACAAGTAGTTTCTCAGAAAGCTTCCAACCAATTTTTATCTGAAGATATCTCCTCTTTCACCGTAGGCCTGACAGTTCTCCCAAATGTCCCTTCACGGATTCGTGCATGAAGGAGTTTCCAAACTGCGTAATATAAGAAAGTTATGCACTATGCGATATGAATATATATATATGTAACACAAAGCAGTTTCACATAAATCTTCTCTCCGGTTTTGTCTGAGGATATTTCCTTTTTCACCATAGCCGACCCTGTACTCCCGAATGTCTCTTGGTAGCTTTTTCTCCAAAAGGGATTCCTGAATCCTCTAGGGGAAGAAAGGTATATTTTTGTGAGTGGAATGCACACGTCACAAAGGAGTTCCTCATAAAGCTTCTCTCCAGTTTCGGTCTGAACATATTTCCTTTTTCATCGTAAGCCTCAAAGTGCTCCCGAATGTCCCATCACACTCTAAACATACACAGGGTTAGAAAACTACTCAACGTAAGGAGAGGCTTAACTAAGTGA
>NW_016811402.1:0-2479 GCF_001698545.2 Rhinopithecus bieti | reverse complement strand
GTGGTAGCATGTGCCTGTAATCCCAGATATTTAGGGAGGCTGAGGCAGGATAATCACTTGAACCTGGGAGGCGGAGGTTGCAGTGAGCCGAGACCATGCCACTGCACTCCAGCCTGGGCAACAGAGCAAGACTCAGTCTCAAAAAAAAGGAAAGTTTGGCCAGGCGCGGTGGCTCAAGCCTGTAATCCCAGCACTTTGGGAGGCCGAGACGGGCGGATCACGAGGTCAGGAGATCGAGACCATCCTGGCTAACACGGTGAAACCTCGTCTCTACTAAAAATACAAAAAACTAGCCGGGCGAGGTGGTGGCGGGCACCTGTAGTCCCAGCTACTCGGGAGGCTGAGGCAGGAGAATGGCGTAAATCTGGGAGGTGGAGCTTGCAGTGAGCTGAGATCCGGCCCCTGCACTCCAGCCTGGGGGACAGAGCGAGGCTCCGCCTCAAAAAAAAAAAAAAAAAGGAAAGTTTACTCCACCCTGCCGCCCAGGCTGGAGTGCAGTGACCCGATCTCAGCCCACTGTACCCTCAGCCTCCCAAGTAGCTGGGACTACAGGCGTGCACCACCACACCTGGCTAATTTTTGTATATTTTGTGGAGCTGGGGTTTCTCCATATTGCCCAAGCTGGTCTTGAACAAGCTCAAACAATCTGTCCTCCTTAACCTACCAAAATGCTGGGAATATAGGTGTGAGCCACCATGCCCATCAATCATCTACTTTTATAGCTGTGGAAACTAGAGTAAAAAAGGCTTCACCATGGCTGGGTACAGTGGCTTACCCCTGTAATCCCAGTACTTAGGGAGGCCGGGTGGAGGATCACCTGAGGTCAGAGTTCAAGACCAACCTGGCCAACATGATGAAACACCATCTCTACTAAAAATACAAAAATTAGCTGGGTGTGGTGGCACATGTCTGTAGTCCCAGCTACTTGGGAGGCAGGAGAATCGCTTGAAACTGGGAGGCAGAGGTTGCAGTGAGCCGAGATCATGCCACTGCACTCCAGCCTGAGTGAGAGAGACACTCCTTCTCAAACATAGATAGATAAATAAATAATAAAAACCATCAAATAGTAGCCTGGTTAAGAAATAGGCCAAAAACGGCCAGGCGTGGTGGCTCACGCCTGTGATCGCACCACTTTGGGAGGTCGAGGCAGGTGGATCATGAGGTCAGGAGACCAGCCTGGCCAAGATGGTGAAACCTCGTCTCTACTAAAAAATACAAAAATTAGCCAGGTGTGGTGGTGGGCACCTATAATTCCAGCTACTCAGGAGGCTGAGGCAGGAGAATCGCTTGAACCCAGGAGGCGGAGTTTGCAGTGAGCCGAGATCATGCCACGGCACTCCAGCCTGGGTGACAGAGCAAGACTCCGTCTCACAAGAAAAAGAAAGAAAAGAAAAGAAATAGGCTGAAAACAAAAATAAAAACCATTAAACAGAAAAACCCTCCAACCACTTGAATATGTGAGGGAAAAAAGCTTTTAATAACCCAGACAAGGGTGGGCAGAGCCTAGACATCTCTCAAGGTAAACTTGCTTCCTAATTTGGCCAAACTAGATTGTACATGTGTCAGTATCAGCTACCTATATCTGAATTTGTTTATCACTTCAGAGTTTGTGAGCAACTACGTCTTCACAATGCCGCCTGAATGAGTAGTTTTTATTCATCAAGGTGAACTGAGTTTGTTCTCCATCACTTAACATTACCAAGTGGGATAAGAGAGAAGGGAAGAGCTAAGTCCATAGGCTGCTACAAGGTAGTCCTGCCCTGATCCTCGAAGCTGTCCTGGGAAGGCTGTTTGGGAAGGATCACCTCCATCCCATGGACAGGAAGTTCAAGTTCAGAAAGGTGCCAAGGTCATGTTTGATCATGATGAGCTGAGCCAGAGCCCTGAGCTCTGGGCTCCTGCCCTCAAGGGGGAAGGACCACGCTGACTGACCTTTGCATCCTCCCTCGTCCAGTCATTCCTTCCAGCAAACATTTGTCGTGCACCTGCCCTTCGCTGAGCTTGTGTTTGGTGCTGAGGTGGAGGGTAAGGCACAGTTTCTGTTCTCAGGTGAGGCACAGCCTGCAGTGTGGGAGTCTGGGCTGTGGAGCTACTCAAGCAGGGAAAGCTGGGGGTTATTGGTTCTAAACCTCTGCTTCCCTCTTTCCCTGGAGGCTGGGCTGCTGCCCGCCTTACCCCACAGGTCCAGAGTACTGCTCTGGGCCCCATGGTATCATGGTTCTGTGCTTGGCCTCTCAGAACTGCATGGGTGGTGTAAGAGCTGTGCACAGAGGTACATACCCCATCTCCCACCTCAGGGTGACTGCAGCTTCCACAGTAGGATACCCTCAGACTCTGTCCCCTGCTGAAGGTGGTCTTAGATTAGAGGCTTCTCAGATGGGCCTGTGTCTCTCTCAGACCCAGGTTCTCATTCCTGAAAGCAGGAGTGTGTTTCCTAAAAGCTAGCTTGTGTCTCCAGAAAGACATGGAGGGAGAGGGG
>NW_016811401.1:0-733 GCF_001698545.2 Rhinopithecus bieti | reverse complement strand
GAGATGGAGTCTCGCTCTCTTGCCAGGCTGGAGTGCAGTGGCATGATCTTGGCTCACTGCAAACTCCGCCTCCTGAGTTCAAGAAATTCTCCTGCCTCAGCCTTCAGAGTAGCTGGGACTACAGGCATGCAACACCACGCTCAGCTAATTTTTTTTTTTAAGTAGAGAAGGGGTTTTACCATGTTGGCCAGGATGGTCTCGATCCCTTGACCCTGTGATCTGCCCACCTCAGCCTCCCAAAGTGCTGGAATTACAGGCATGAGCCACCATGCCCGGCCAGGTGTTTTTGTTTTGTTTTGTTTTGTTTTGTTTTGTTTTTGCATCTACTTGCTATTCAATGATTTCATGTATAGCCATATAGAATAACATTAAACAATTAGGTTTTGGCTCATTTTACATTTCTGTCCTATAATAATTCGTTTTAACGGGCCATTCATTTTTCATGCATGTTTAAGGCAAACACTGAATTTGGTCTTTCTTTAGTTTTTTCAGCTAATCACTGGAGGCAATGGTGTATAAAATTTACACTTGCCTTGGAGTCTTGTAATTAAGGGTTCAAATCATTCTTTTTTGAAAATTATTTTAGATCTTTGAGTCTCAGTTTTTCTTTTTAAAAGTTGGGAAAAGACTAACCTTTGTAAGATTGTCTTTGATTGCTGTTTCAAAATCACTAATATTATTATTTTTTAAATTTCATAATGCTGGAACAATTTGGGCAACAAAATAAATAAAA
>NW_016811400.1:0-1838 GCF_001698545.2 Rhinopithecus bieti | reverse complement strand
CTCCCAAAGTGCTGGGATTACAGGCGTGAGCCACCGCGCCCGGCCTGGATTTTATTCTTAAATGACTGTAAAGACACTGGAGTGCCAGCAAGGTACAGCTTCTGCTCTGGGGAGGAATTTGCATGCTGTCTTGTAGCTCTGTTTTAGAATCATAGCTGCCACATAATGATATTTTGGTAAATGTTAGAATACATATATGATGGTGGTCCCATAAGATTATATAATATTTTTACTGTACCTTTTCTATGTTTTTTATATGTTTAAATACACAAATACATGCCATTGTGTTACAGTTGCCTACAGTATTTAGTACAGTCACATGCTGTACAGATTTGTATCCTAGGAGGAATAGGTTATAACATATAGCTTAGGTGTGTATAAGTCCATTTTACGATGTTCATACAATGATGAAACTACCTAATGAGGCATTTCTCAGAACATATTCCTGTCCTTAAACAGCGTGTATACGTATGTAAATACTTTAGGCATAACCTTTCTGGGGCTATTGCATTGGTTACTCATGGGCTCCCTCTGGTGGAGTTGGTGGCTCAGTTTGCAGGGTTTTCAGACCAGGAAAAGCAAAGTAAATGAGCAATTTAGCCTTCCATTCAACAAACATTTACTGAGTGCCTACAATGTACCAGGCTCCATTCTGGTGCTGAAAAACATCTGTGAACAAATTGGACAAACATCCATGGACTCATAGTGCTTACATTCTGGTAGGGGGAGACAGACACTAAGCCAAATTTACAAGCAACTTGTTGGATGGGAAAGTACAAGGAGGATGGTAGTGTTCCAATTTGAAATGTAGTGTCAGGGAAGATCTCATTGAGAAAGTGACATGTGAATAAAGATGTAAATGAGGTGAGCGGGTGAATGATGCAGGTATCTGGGGGAAGAGCACTCCAGGCAGATGGATTAAAAAGCACAAAGGCCCTGAGCCTACCTGCAGGTTTGAGGAATGGCAGAGGCCAGTGTGCTTTAAGGGGAAGGATGACAGAAGGAGCAGGAGTTGAGGTTAGAGTAGAGTTGTACTGGAGGTGTCAAATCTTGAGGGTCAATATAAGGATTTTGGTTTTCACTCTGAAATAGGAATGCATTGGAGGAGGGACATGATCTAATTAGGGTTTTAATAGGAGCCCATTGCTACCATATTAATAGATAGTGGGGGCCGGGCATGGAGGCTCACGCCTGTAATCCCAGCACTTTGGGAGGCTGAGGCGGGCGGATCACTTGAGGCCAGGAGTTGGCCAACCTGGCCAACATGGCAAAACCCCGTCTCTGCTAAAAATGTAACAATTAGCCGGGTGTGCTGTCAGGCGCCTGTAATCCCAGCTATTCAGGAGGCTGAGGCAGGAGAACCCAGGAGGCGGAGGTTGCAGTGAGCTGAGATCAGGCCATTACACTCCAGCCTGGGTGACAGAGGGAGACTCCATCTGAAAAAAAAAAAAAAAAGATTGTGGGAAGGCAAGGGTATAAATAGGGCACTCACAGTCACTCACTGATTGGTTTATACCAATGGAGGCAGTAAATGGTCAGATTCTGGACAGATTTTGAAGGCAGATCTTGCAGAACTTGCTGATGGAGTAGATGTGGGATGTGAGAGAGGAGTTAAGGATCTTAGAAAATGATGTTGCTTAGTACATTGTTGTCATCGGAAGAGTTGATCAAATATACAGTCAAAAAATGTAGAAAAAAGTGTTTTTTTCTGGATTTTGTTATTTGTGGTATTTGTGAGCTAATAAAAGTGTTTTAATTTTTCTCATTATAAAAGGTTCACTTTTATATCTAATATTGTATTTGTAATTTTGGATTTTTTTTTTTTTTTTTTTTTTTTT
>NW_016811399.1:0-1061 GCF_001698545.2 Rhinopithecus bieti | reverse complement strand
AAGGATTATAAATTATTCTACTACAATCACATTCATTTTATCCATGTGTTGAGCCAACCTTACATCCAAGAGAAAAGCATACCTGTTCATGGTAAATAAGCTTTTAATGTGCTGCTTTATTCAGTTTGCTATTATTTGGTTGAGTATTTTTACATCTATATTCATCAGAAATACTGGCTTGAAGTTTTATTTTTATTTTTGCCTCTGCCAGATTTTAGTATCAGGATGATGTTTCCCTCACTCAATGAAATAGGGAGTCCATTCTTCTCACTTTTAAATAACATTTTTAGTAGAAACAGTATGTTTGTCTTTATATATCTGATAGAATTCTGCTGTGAATCCATCTATTTCATTTTTTTCTTTTTTTTTTTCTGGTAAGCTTTCTATCACTTACTGAGTTTTGGAACTCATTGTCAGTCTGTTCAGGAATCCAATTACTTCCCAGTTCAGACTTGAAAGGTAATTTATCCAGTATATTTCTTCAAGGTTTTCTAGCTTATGCACTTAGAGGGGTTCATAATGGTGTCTGGGGATTTTTTTATATTCTTATGGGGTCAGTGGTAATGTGTCCTTTGTCATAGCTCATTGTTTATTAAAATTAAATCTTTTCTATTTATTAGTCTAGGTAGCAGTAAATCTAACTTATTAATTCTTCAAAATGTAGTTCTTGATTTCATTGACCTGTTGTATAGCTTTTAGTGCCTCAATTTCTTTCAGTTCAACTCTAATTTAGCTTACTTGTCATATGCTAGCCTTGAGATTTTTTTATTCATGTTTCTCTACTTCCTCTAGTTTCTCCAGTTCTCCTATTAATAAATGTGATGTATGGTGTTAATTCGAGATTTGTCTAACTTTTATGTGGGCACTCAGTGCTGTAAAGTTCCCCTTTAACACTACTGTGGCTGTATCACAGATTCTGGTATGTTGTAAATTTGTTCTCCTTAGTTTCAATGAATTTCTCGATTTCTGTATTAATTTCCTTGTTTATTCAGAAGTCATTCAGTAGTAGGTTGTTTAATTTCCATGTAATTGTATAGTTTGAAGGGATTTTCTGTACATTA
>NW_016811398.1:0-886 GCF_001698545.2 Rhinopithecus bieti | reverse complement strand
GTTTTAATTCAAAAGAGCCACAATGTTCTTAACTTGGCTATCTTTGATTCCTACCATGGAATAGAAAAAGCCACATAGTGTGAGCGATGAAAACACACCTGCCTACAATTTCCTTAAGCATCTATATTCAGAAAACATGCATACTAAAAACATAGACTTCCCTTCATTTTATGCCCATTAGACTCAAGGCACAAAGCCTCCTAAAATATACTGGGAGGACATTGCAACAAAAATGAATGGTAATCATTTAAAAAGATGCAAGAGCAAATAGTCAATACTTGTTCACTCTTTGGAATTAAACTAGGATATATAAGTAAGCATTAAGATTAAAAAAAAAAGAAATCTTACACATAATCAGCAGTTACCTAATTAAAGTTCCTATCATAGAATACATCCACATTGAATAGCTAAGCAAATATGTTTCCTAAAACTATGAGGACTTTAACAGCAGGACATTTCTTTTTTATGACTCAATTGCATACACAACACACAAATTCTTCTGGATATAGGCAAAAGCAGTCAAATAAAACAGTCCAGCACACCACATTTAATGGAAAACTTATCTGCATCTTTTTTGTCTACTTTCTGTGACTTTCTTGGCTTCCTTTGTTCACCTTTCCCAGTCTGATAATTGTTTGCAAAAGCTGACACTTCAACACTAGCAACGATCCAGAAGAATTCTTAATCTGCTTTAGTGTAATAGGAACCACAGTGACTTCACCTGCAGAGATGTTTGCTGACTTGATTAGTTGACAGTGCAGCTGGTACTCTGTTTTGCTAATGCCCTATCTGCCCTGTTATTCTTCTGATCAGTTTCCTAGAAATGAAGAGTTTCTCTATAGTTGAACACCTAAAATAAAAGTGGCATTTATGTTCACCTAGATGA
>NW_016811397.1:0-884 GCF_001698545.2 Rhinopithecus bieti | reverse complement strand
TGGTCACAAAATAACATGTTATTTCCTAAAACGTGCTATTAATGTATAGTCAACATATATATATATATATTGAAAATGTTTAATGTGTAAACTTTGCTAAGTTTTAGCATGTGAATATACTCATGTGAATATTGTTATTTGCTAAATTTTATCAAATAAGTAAAACGTGTGAATTTGCTAAGTTTTAGCATGTGAATCTACAGTGAAGCAAGCAGATCAGGTGCTTCCCATGCTTGTGTATACGTGTGGAAGGGAGGTGTGGATCATGGCCCCAATCAAGATGATGAAAATATCATCACAACAAAGATTTTTCTCTCACCCCTTAATAATAGCTACTTTCTCTTTCCTCTTTTCCTGATCCACACCTCCCTTCCACACGTATACACAAGCCTGAGAAGCACCTGATCTGCTCGCTTCACTATAGATTTATTTGCACTTTCTAGACTATCATGTCAATGGAATCATAGCTTATATTTTTTTTTCCTCTTTTTGATATTTGCTTATGTTATTGCATATATAAATAATTTTCTACTTTATTGCTTAGTAATATTTCATTGTGGGAAAAACACAGCTTCTATCAGTTTACCTAATGATAAATATGCTCTATCTGCATGTATTGAAATGATTGTATTTTTTGTTTGTTTGTTTTGTTCTATCAATAGAGTAAGTGACATTAATTTACAAATGTTAAACTAATTAAGGATTTCTCAGATACATCCCACCTGGTAAAGGTGTATTATCTTTTTTTATAAATTAATGGATTTATATTTTTCTTTAAAGAACTCTTGCATCTGTTTTCATGAGCCAGTGGTTTTTATTTTTTGCAAGTTTTGGCTTTTGTTATCTTTGTCAAGTTAATTGCTCTTATTTTTTTCTGAAATATT
>NW_016811396.1:2565923-2575079 GCF_001698545.2 Rhinopithecus bieti | reverse complement strand
GTTTAGTTTAATTAGATCTCATTTGTCAATTTTAGCTTTTGTTGCAATTGCTTTTGGCATTTTCGTCATGAAATCTTTGCCCGTGCCTATATCCCGAATGGGATTGCCTAGGTTTTCTTCTAGGGTTTTTATGGTTTTGGGCTTTACATTCAAGTCTTTAATCCATCATGAGTTAATTTTTGTGTAAGTTGTAAGGAAGGGATCCAGTTTCAGTTTTCTGCACATTGCTAGCCAGTTTTCCCATCACCATTTATTAAGTAGCGAATCCTTTCACCATTGCTTGTTTTTGTCAGGTTTGTCGAAGATCAGATGGTTGTAAATGTACGGTGTTATTTCTGAGGTCTCTGTTCTGTTCCGTTGGTCTACATGTCTGTTTTTGTACCAGTATCATGCTGTTTTGGTTACTGTAGCCTTGTAGTATAGCTTGAAGTCAGGTGGAATGATGCATCCAGCTTTATTCTTTTTGCTTTGAATTGTCTTGGCCATGTAGGCTATTTTTTGGTTATATATGAAATTTAAAGTAGTTTTTTCTAATTTTGTGAAGAATGTCAGTGGTAGTTTGATGGGAATAGCATGGAATCTATAAATTACTTTGGGCAGTATGGCCATTTTCACAATATTGATTCTTCCTATTCCTGAGGGTGGAATGTTTTTCCATTTGTTTGTGTCTTCTCTTATTTTCTTGAGCAGCGGTTTGTAGTTCTTGAAGAGGTCCTTCACTTCCCTTGTTAGCTGTATTTCTAGGTTATTTTATTCATTTGTAGCAATTGTGAATGGAGTTCATTCATGACTCAGCTCTCTGCATGTCTATTGTTGGTGTATAGGAATGCTCATGATTTTTGCATATTGATTTTGTATCCTGAGACTTTGCTGAAGTTTCTCATCAGCTTAAGGAGTCTTGGGCTGAGACAATGGGGTTTTCTAAATGTAGAATTATGTTGTTTGCAAGCAGACAATTTGACTTCCTCCCTTCCTATTTGAATACCCTTTATTCCTTTCTCTTGCCTGACTGCCCTGGCCAGAACTTCCAATATTATGTTGAATAGGAGTGGTGAGAGAGGGCATCCTTGTCTTGTGCTAGTTTTCAAAGGGAATGCTTCCAGCTTTTGCCCAATCAGTATGATATTGGCTGTGGGTTTGTCATAAATAGCTCTCATTATTTTGAGATATGTTCCATCAATACCTAGTTTATTGAGAGTTTTTAACATTCCTTTTATTGAAAGAATGTTGAATTTCATCGAAGGCCTTTTCTGCATCTATTGAGATAATCATGTGGTTCTTGTTATTGGTTCTGTTTACATGATGGATTACATTTATTGATTTGATTTATATATGTTGAATCAGCCTTGCATTTCAGGTATGAAGCCGACTTGATCATGGTGGATAAACTTTTTGATGTGCTGCTGGATTCGGTTTGCCAGTATTTTATTGAGGATTTTCACATTGACATTCATCAGGGATGCTTGCCTGAAGTTTTCTTTTTGCGTGTGTCTGTCTCTGCCAGATTTTCCTACGAGGATGATGCTGGCCTCATAAAATGAGTTAGGGAGGAGTCCCCCCTTTTCAATTGTTTGGAATAGTTTCAGAAGGAGTGGTACCAGCTCCCCTTTGTACCTCTGGTAGAATTCGGCTGTGAATCCATCTGGTCCTGGGCTTTTTTCAGTTGGTAGGCTATTAATTACTGCCTCAACTTCAGAACTCGTTATTGGTCTATTCAGGGATTAACTTCTTCCTGGTTTAGTCTTTGGAGGGTGTATGCATCCATGAATTTACCAATTTCTTCTAGATTTTCTAGTTTATTTGCGTAGAGGTGTTTCTAGTATTCTCTGATGGTAGTTTGTATTTCTATGGGGTCAGTGGTGATATCCCCTTTATCATTTTTTATTGTGTCTATTAGATTCTTCTCTCTTTTCTTTATTAGTCTAGCTAATAAATAGATGAAATAGATAGCAGTATATCTACTTTGTTAATTTTTTCAAAAAATCAGCTCCTGGAATCATTAATTTTTTGAAGGGATTTTGTGTCTTATCTCCTTCAATTCTGCTCTTAGTTATTTCTTGTCTTCTGCTAGCTTTTGAATATGTTTGCTCTTGCTTCTGTAGCTCTTTTAATTGTGATGTTAGGATGTTGATTTGAGATCTTTCTAGCTTTCTGATGTGGGCATTTAGTGCTATAAATTTCCCTCTTAACACTTTTTAGCTGTCCCAGAGATTCTGGTATGTTGTCTCTTTGTTCTCATTGGTTTCAAAGAAGTTCTTAATTTTTGCCTTAATTTCACTGTTTACCCAGGAGTCATTCAGGAGCAGGTTGTTCGACTTCCATGTAGTTGTATGGTTTTGAGTGGGTTTCTTAATCCTGAGTTCTAGCTTGATTGCACTGTGGTCAGAGAGACTGTTATGATTTCAGCTCTTTTGCATTTGCTGAGGAGTGCTTTACTTCCAATTATGTGGTCAATTTTAGAACAAGTGCCCTGTGGCACTGAGAAGAATGTATATTCTGTTGATTTGGGGTGGAGAGTTTTGTAGATGTCTACTAGATCCACTGGTTCAGAGCTGAGTTCACATCCTGAATATCCTTGTTAATTTTCTGTCTTGATGATCTGTCTAATATCAATAGTGAGGTGTTAAAGTCTCCCACTATTATTGTGTAGACGTCGAAGTCTCTTTGTAGGTCTCTAAGAACTTGTTTTATGAATCTGAGTGCTCCTGTATTGGGCACATATATATTTAGGATAGTTAGCTGTTCTTGTTGAATTGATCCCTTTACCATTATGTAATTCCGTTCCTTTTTTTTTTTTTTTAATCTTTGTTGGTTTAAAGTCTGTTTTCTCAGCGACTAGTTGGAACCGCTGCTTATTTTTTATTTTTTTGCTTTCCATTTTCTTGGTAATTTTTTCTCCATCCCTTTATTTTGATCCTGTTTGTGTCTTTGAGTGTAAGATGGGTCTCCTGAATATAGCACACGGATAGGTTTTGACTCCTTATCCAATTTGCCAGTCTCTGTCTTTGAATTGGGGCATTTAGTCCATTTACATTTAAGGTTAATATTGTTATGTGTGAATTTGGTCCTGTCATCATGATACCGTCTGGTTATTTTGCATACTAGTTCATGCAATTTCTTCATAGTGTCATTGGTCTTTATATTTTGGTGTGTTTTTGTAGTGGCTGGTACCGTTTTTTTTCTTTCCATATTTAGTGCTTCCTTCAGGGACTCTCTTGTAAGGCAGGCCTGGTGCTGACGAAATCCCTAAGCATTTGCTTGTCTGAAAGGATTTTATTTCTCCTTCACTTATGAAGCTTTGTTTGGCTGGATATGAAATTTTGGGTTGAAAATTTTTTTCTTTAAGAACGTTGAGGCCAGGCACGGTGGTTCATGCCTATAATCCCAGCACTTTGGGAGGCCAAGGTGGGTGGATCACCTGAAGTCAGGAGTTCAAGACCAGCCTGGCCAACATGGTGAAACCTGGTCTTTACTAAAAATACAAAAATTAGCTGAGTGTGGTGATACATGCTTGTAATCCCAGCTACTCGGGAGGCTGAGGCAGGAGAATCACTAGAACCTAGGAGGCAGAGGCTGCAGTGACCTGAGATCACACCACTACACTCCAGCCTGGGCAACAGAGTGGAATCTGTTTCAAAAAAGGAAAAAAAAAATGTTGAATATTGGCCCCCAGTCTCTTTCGGCTTGTAGGGTTCCTTCCAAAAGACATGCTGTTAGTCTGATGGGCTTCCCTTTGTAGGTGACCCGGCCTTTCTCTCTGGCTGCTCTTACCATTTTTTCCTTCATTTTGATCTTGGAGAATCTGATGATTATGTGTCTTGCAGTTGATCTTCTCATGGAGTATCTTTGTGGTTTTCTCTGTATTTCCTGAATTTGAATGTTGACCTGTCTTGCTAGGTTGGGGAAGTTCTCCTGGATAACATCCTGAAGTGTGTTTTCCAAGTTGGTTCCATTCTCCTGGTCTCTTTCAGGTTCTCCAATCAATCATAGGTTTGATCTTTTTACATTATCCCATATTTTTTGGAGGTTTTGTTCCTTTTCATTCTTTTTTCTTTAATCTTGTCTGCCTGCCTTATTTCAGCAAAACGGTGTTCAAACTCTGATATCCTTTCTTCCGCTTGATTGATTTGGCTATTGATACTTGTGTATGTTTCACGAAGTTCTTGTGCTGTGTTTTCAACTCCATCAGGTCATTTTATGACCTCTAAACTGGCTATTCTAGTTAGCAACTCCTGTAACTTTTTATGAAGGTTCTTAGCTTATTTGCATTGGGTTAGAACATGCTCCTTTAGCTCAAAGGAGTTTGTTATTAAGTCTACTTCTGTTAATTTGTCCATCTTCATCCTCCATCTTGCACCTTTGCTGGAGAGGTGTTGTGATCATTTGGAGAAGGACAGGCACTCTGACCTTTTGGGTTTTCAGTGTTTTTTTCACTGATTCTTTCTCATCTTCATGAGTTTGTCTAGTTTTGATCTTTGAGGCTGCTGACCCTTGGATGAGGTTTTTGTGGGGACTTTTTTGTTGATGCTGTTGTTGCTTTTTTTTTTGGGAGTCAGGGTCAGGTCCTCTTCTCTAGGGCTGCTGTGGTCTTTTTGGGGTTCACTTCAGGCCCTATTCATCTGGTTCACTCCCACACCTGGAGATGTCACTCGAGGAGGCTGGAGAACAGCAAAGATGGGTGTCTGCTCCTTCCTCTGGGATCTCTGATCTTAAGGGGCACTGACCTGATGTTAGTAGAAATGTTCTTATATAGGGTGTCTGACAATCCCTCTTGGAGGATCTCACCCAGTTGGGTGGCATGGGGAGCAGGACTCGTTTAACAAAGCACTTTGGCTGTCCCTTGGTGGCAGGGGTTTGCTGTGCTGGGGGGAAACCCATTCATCTGGGCTGCCAGAATCCCTCAGAACTAGCAGGAGGAAAGACTAAGTCTGCTTGTCCATGGAGACTATGGCCACCTCTCCCACTAGAGGCTCAGACCCAGGGAGATCAGAGTTCTGTCCGTGAGCCCCTGGCTGGAGTTGTTGGAGTTCCTGCAGTAAGGCCCCACCCAGTGAGGAGGTACAGGTCAGGGTCAGGCCTGAAGAGGCACTCTGGCTGCAGTGTGCCATAGCTGGAGTGTTAGGCTGTGGGGAATACCTCTTGGGACCAAGCTGTCCAGCCTCCATGGCTCCAGCAGGAGAAAAGTGGGGCCTGGGGCTATAGAGATGTCTGCTACTTTCCCCTGGCCCTGGGAGCTTGGTGTGTTAGACAGCTAGCAGTCACAGTGTTGGCTGCCACCTCTCCCCTAAGGAGCTCAAACGGCTTAGACAGCAGGCAGATGCAGCTGTGGTGCTGGCTGCTCCTCCCACTGGAAACTTGGCAGTCTTAAGGAGATTCTAGCTGAGTGGCTGCTGAAATGGCATGGCTCAGTGGTTGGGACCCTAGGCCCTGGTGGCATGGGCTCATGAGTGGGATCTTCCAATCCATGGAATGCATAGTTCCATGGAAAAAGCACAGTTTCCCAGGCTGGGTAGCACGCTCACTCACCGCTTCCCTCGGCTGGGGGATGGGGACTCCCCTGCCCCATGTGGCTCTCAGGTGGGCGGCTGCACCACACTGCTCTTCCTCTCTGTGGGTCACACCAGCCGCCTGGTCAGTCCTGATGACAGGACCTGGATACCTCGGTTGCTGGTGCAGAATTCACACACTGTTATGGTTCTTTTCCATGGGAGCCTCTGATTGCTGCTGCTTCTAGTTGGCCATCTTAGACCTGCCTCTGATTGTTTTTCTAATTGCATTTTTTATTGTGGCAAAATATGCATATTATAAAATTAACTATTTTAACTATTTTTAAGTATACAGTTCAGTGGCATGAAGTATATTCATATTGTTCTACAACTTTCACCATTGTCATTTATTTCCAGAACTTTTTCATTTTCCTAAACTGAAACTCTGTACACATTAATACTGACCCTATTTTCTTCCTCCCCTCAGTCCCTGGAACCCACCAATCTCCTTTCTGTCTCCATAAATTTGATCACTGTAGGAACCTCACATAAGTAGAATCATACAATATTTGTCCTTTTGTGACTAGCTGATTTCACTAAATGTCTCCAAGATGCATCCATGCTGTAGCATGTGTCAGACATAGTTTTTAAGGCTGAGAAATATTTCATTGTAGGTGTATACCACATTTCAATTATCCATCCATCCATTCATAGACACTTGGGTTGATCCCACCTTCTGGCTGTTGTGAATAATGCTACCATGAACATAGGTGTACATATACCCATTTGAGTCCCTGTCGTTAATTCGCTGGGGGTATATACCAGGAGTGGGATTGCTGGATTATATGATAATTCTATGTTTAATGTTTTGAAGAACCACCATACTGTTTTCTACAGTAGCTGCACCATTTAATAATACCACTAGCAAGGCACAGCATTCTAATTTCTTCATGTCCTCATGAACACGTGTATTTTCTGCTATTTTGGTAATAGCTATCATAACAGCGTAAAGTTGTGTCTCATTACAGTTTTGATTTGCATTTTTCTAATGATTAGTGATATTTAACATATTTTCATATGCTTATTGGGATGGCAAGGAGTTTTGACCACACACTCTAGCTCAATGGTTCTCAAAATTGTTTGCATGTTAGAATCTCTCTTGGAACTTTTGAAAAATAATGATGCCTGGGACCCAGTAACTACTTTGGAATCTTGGAAATTGAGGTCCAGGCATTTTTCCACAAGTGAAATTGGGGTGCTCTGGGTCTTAAAATCTCAGGACTTAGATGGAGTCCTGATATATTACTTGGTATTGTCCTGGTTTGGATGGACACATTTTTTTTTTTACCATCTATGATAATAAGAAATATATATTTAGGCTTTGTGTCGGACACAGAGCTTATAAAACCCTTAGAATTTCCTGAGTGGTAGAGGTGATGGGAACATTTTTGTTGTGCATAAGAGGACTGATATGGCTTTGTCCCCACCCAAATCTCATGTCGAATTGTAATGTTGGAGGAGGGACCTGGTGGGAGGTGATTGGATCATAGGGGTGAATATCCCCCCTGCCGTTCTCATGGTAGTGAGTGAGTTCTCATAAGACCTGGTCGTTTAAAAGTGTGTAGCACTTCCCACTTCACTCCCTCTCTCTCCTGCTCTGCCACGGTAAGATGTGCTTGCTTCCCCTTTACCTTCTGCCATGATTGTCAGTTTCCTGAGGCCTCCCAGCTATACTTCCTTTATAACCTGCAGAACTGTGAGCCAATTAAACCTCTTTTATTCATAAATTACCCCATTTCAGGTAGTTCTTTATAGCAGTGTGAGAATGAACTAATACAAGGCCCCATTAAACCATACCTGAATTTATGCCAACGAGGTAACTATTGAAGGGCCCCTAGATAACAGTCAGGATGGAGCTGGTTGCCAGAGGAATCAACCATGTGATTAGAGGGTTGAAACTTTTAACCCCATTCCTTCACCTGGGAAGTTAGAAGGAAAGAGGCTGGAGGTTGAGTTCAGTCACCAATGGTCAATATTTTAATCAATCATGCCAATGTAATAGAAGTTTTATAAAATCCCTAAATCATGAGCATCTGAGTTGGTGAACACAGTGAGGTTGTGGGAGGTTGGCATGACCAGAAAGGGCATAGAAGCTTCCCATTCGTTCCCGCATACCTTGCCCTATACATCTCTTCCATTTGGCTGTTTCTGAGTTGTATCCTTTATAATAAACTAATAATAAAAAGTAAAAACACTATATTTTGTTCTGTGAGCTGTTCTTATAAATTATCAACCATAAGAAAGGGGTTGTAGGAACCTCCAATTTATAACCAATTTGTCAGAATTACAGGTGAAAACCTGGGACTTGTACCTGGTGCCAAGTGGGTCAGTCTTGTGAGACTTAGCCCTTAACCTGTGAGGTCTGCACAAACTCAGAGTAGTTAGCGTCAGAATTGAGTTGAATTGTAGGACACCTAGTTGGTGTCTAGAGATTTGGAAAATTGTTTGGTGTGGGGAAAAAAATCCACACATTTGGCCAGAAGTGTTGTGAATAGAAACAGTTCGTATCTTTTTTTTTTTATCATAAAATTGGAATAATAATATCTACCTGGCAGAATGATTTTGAGGTTTGAATGGAATAATGTGACATAATAAAGAACGTTACTCTTAGCAAATGCATATCTTGGAAGAAAAGGTAAGAGGCATCTGGGCTGTTCTCTGTGATTTCATAATAAACATGAGAGACATGCTCACTCTGGAACAGAGGGCAAGGCATGATGAAAAGGACCAGGAGCAGTGGCTGTCAGCCCTGGCTACTCATTAAAGTCATCTGAGATTTTAAACTCATCTGGGGAGTTGCCCATCTACCTACTTCCCACAGAAGGTTCATGGTTTAGGGCTCTGGGATCGGCTGGTCTTTACCTCCCAGGCCTGATGAGGGAGAATTCATATTCTCTGTTGTCATAGGAGGTTGGTCATTGTAGTCACAGGAGGCAAAGGCTGCTTCAACCTTCACAGACCTCAACTCTAATCATAGCCTGAAAATAACAGGAAGGAAAAACAGTGCTGGGTGCCCTGTAAATCTCGTGGGCTTTAATATGTGTTAGTAATAAAGCAGGTAAGTCACTGATTTAAACATATGATTTCTCACTTGATACAATGTCCCTTTAATTTCTAATTCCTACCCTGCAATGCTGGCTCATACGATTGGGATTATACCATCATTGTGTTCTTTCATCTTTTAGTATAACAAAGAACCAAATGCATGATTTTAATAAAAAATTTTTTTTTCATTTTTTTTATTTTTTATTTTTTTATTTTTTATTTTTTATTATACTTTAAGTTCTAGGGTACATGTGCATAACGTGCAGCTTTGTTACATATGTATATTTGTGCCATGTTGGTGTGCTGCACCCATCAACTCGTCAGCACCCATCAATTCATCATTTATATCATGTATAACTCCCCAGTGCAATCCCTCCCCCCTCCCGCCTCCCAATGATAGCCCCCAGTGTGTGATGTTCCCCTTCCCGAGTCCAAGTTTCCTCATTGTTCAGTTCCCACCTATGAGTGAGAACATGCGGTGTTTGGTTTTCTCTTCTTGTGATAGTTTGCTAAGAATGATGGTTTCCAGCTGCATCCATGTCCCTACAAAGGACGCAAACTCATC